>NC_087269.1:40089366-40269366 GCF_015220805.1 Pogoniulus pusillus
AAGGTGTGACAGGGAATGGTAAGGGCCCACGGGGACCACTGACAGCTGTCAGGACTAGGACAAGTGCCTTCATGAAGGGAAGAGAAAGGAAAGAATGGAGAGAGACTGATGGAATGGGAAAGAAACTCAATCATCTGGGATGGGAAGAAGAACAGTCACGTGAAATAGGGACACAAACCAATATGGAACTCAAGTCCTCAGGCAATGATATGATTGGCAATGATGCTGGTGGCATGCACTGGGCAAATCTCAGATTGGACTCAGCAGCAGGTGGGAACCAGATCCAGAAGCTGGATTCTGTAACTGGATTCAGCAACTCAGATATGGGGATAGAAGGCAGAAGAAACAGGACATCACCAGGACATCAGCCTTTGGAGAAGAGGCTTGGCCCTGGTGATCCCTCAGTTTTCTCTTGCACATGCCATCCAAGGCCTGTAATCCTTTGTTGGGCAGTTGAGGGGTCCTCTGTTCTGGCTACTCCTTCCTGCAGCTTCAGTGCAAGGTGGGGCACAAGTTGTGGAAGTGCCCTTGGTGTGCCCAGGAGCAGTTCTCAGGCAGAGCCTTTGTGCATCCCAGCCTGTGACAGAAATACTCCCCATCAGCTTCTCCCTGCTAGAAGCAGCCCCTGGCTCTGCCATGCTGCCCTGAATTTGAGATAGTGCCTCACTGAGCAGAAACTGAGCTGCAAAGTCACAGCACTGAGCAGATTTAGTTATGCTCTAACTTAAACCTTGTCACTGAGGATCTCCTAACATCCCCATGCACCAAAGCAAAGATGAACTGTGAGTGGATGCTCAAGAAGGGTGGTGGAATTAACAGCCTCTAAGGAAAATGCATGGCAATGTCTGTCATAAGCAAGTTTCACAGGAAGAAGTGAGAGCACTATATAAAAGTTAAAAAAGAAAGAAATTTAAAGATTTAAAGCTATTTCCACACATGCCCAGGATCCAAGGGCACACCAATTGCAGATGTCCCAGGCAACCAGCAATAGAACAAGGGGACACAGTCTCAAGTTGTGCCAGGGTAGGTATAGGCTGGATGTTAGGAAGAAGTTCTTCACAGAGAGAGTGATTTCCCATTGGAATGGGCTGCCCAGGGGGGTGGTGGTGGCACTGTCCCTGGGGGTCTTCAAGCAAAGACTGGATGAGGCACTTAGTGCCATGGTATAGTTGACAGGCTAGGGCTGGGTGCTAGGTTGGACTGGCTGATCTTGGAGGTCTCTTCCAACCTGGTCGATTCTATGATTCTATGATATGAAACCGTAGAGTCATAGAACAGTTTGGATTGGAAGGAACCTTCAGGATCATCTAATTCCAACCCTCCCCCCCCACCATGGGTAGGGAAACTTTCCACCAGACCAGGTTGCTCAGGGCCTTGTCCAACTTGGGCAGCTTTTGATAACTGTTGCCACAAATTCACAAGGATTAGTTGGCAAACACCTGTTCTCAAAAGGAAATGGATGGGTTTGAGCTGTTGTGCAGCACAAGACAGTTGTTAAAAATCTGGAGTTTTATGATGTTGGTTAATAAATGTGCCCAAAGATGCCTTCAGTTCTCCGAGCAGGCAACTCTCTCCCCCTCCCACCTTTGCAAACAAGCACGGCAGTGGAAGCTCCTCTTTATGCAAAATGTCTATGTATATAAAACTCTTAGGTATAGCATTAACATATTTAAATTATCATAAAAATAAATGGTGCACCAAAACCTTCCCTGGATTTTTTTTTTCCCCCTTAAAAAATAGTTATGGATATTATTCTCTGAGAAACATCTTCCGTGTGGGCATGCTAAGAATTCATGATTTCATTGCACAGTAGAGAATATGTGAGTTTTATGTGTGATTCACAAAGAAAATTAGGTGTGAAAGTGGGATAAGTACTGGGATGTAGAGCAGATAGCTACCTCCAAGGCGAGATTTACATAGAGAGATTTGTATTGTGTTATGGAACCTACTTATTGTAACCATAAAAATTATTTGTACATCGATTTCCGTGGAGTCAAGTTTTAAAGATGTAAAAGGTAGTTAATTCTTCCAAATGAGTTTTTAAACAAATACCAAGGGGGCAAGATGCAGCAGAGACCAGAGAAACAGCCTCATTGCACCATACAGCAAATAATACTACCCAGGAATTCACAGCAAATGGAAACGAGAAATCTCCATTAAGAGCTCTACATTGTGTACAATCAATGTCGTCAGACCTTGCTGTCCACAAAACATATTTCATGTGTTGTTGTCCAATTTCTAGAAGTGAAAAGAGAAAGTATGGGATAGAAAAAGGAGGTGAAATGCTCAACACCCAGTTGCTGCATGGTTTCATCCCTGCCTTTCAAACGTGCAAGAAATCCAGTGGAAGTTACTCAGATTGAGACACGGAGCAGAAAAATGGGAGCTGAAAAATATTAACTTTAAAAAAACATTTAATCTAAATACAATTCTATTGAGATAAAATTCTCTGCCTTCCTTTACCCTCTTCTCACATTTTTTCCCATATTGATGATTATTAATCATAGAATCCCAGAATTGCAGCATGGTGGGGGTTGGAAGTGATCTCTGGAGATCATCCAGTCCAACTCTCCTGCTAAAGAAGGATCACCCACAGCAGGTTGCCCAGGATCACAGCAGCCAGGTGGGTTTGGAACCTCTCTTCAAATTTGGAATCTTTCCAGAGGTAGCCTGGGCCAGAGTTCCAGCATTCTCAAAACGTAGAAGTTTCTTATCATGTTCAGATGGACTTTCTGGGTTTTACTTTGTGCTCACTGCCCTTTATCCTGACACTGACAAGATTCTGACCCTGTTCCCTTGTCCCTTAGCCTTTAGCTCTTGCTGAGCACTGAGAAGATCCCCTATCAAGGCTGCCCTTCTACAGGCTCAGCAGCCCCAGGACTCTCAGCCTTTCCTCCTCACAGAGATAATCCAGGCACCTCAGTATCTTTGTAGCCTCTGCTGGACTCTCTTCAGTAGTTCCCTGTCTCTCTTGGACTGGGGAGCTCAGTACTCCAAATGTGTCCTTATTAAGGCAATGTAGAGGGGGAAAAGAACCTCCCTCTACCTGCTGATCACACTCTTCTTCATGCATCCAAAATCACAGGCTAATTATTACTGCTCTGCACCTGATACTCACAGCACAAATCATTTTTAATGGAGACTAAACAGGGAAACTGAGGTCTAGCAGCCAGCCTAAGGTCACAAGCAGGTCAATTTACTAGTAGAACTGAAATTAAACTTGGGCTCTATCACTTGAGCAATGTGGTCAAACACCAGCAGACTCTTTGCATAGCAGGGATGTGAGTAGTCCCAGATGATGTATCCCACACTCTTGCCAGCAGCTCTTCCTTTGTAGGAACTACAGAAAATATGAATACCTCATTTACAGCCAAGTCCATAAACACACACACCTTACCAAGGTCCGAGCAATCCCATATGAAACAGCTCTTAGGAAGATGCTCTTTGGAAATTAAGGATATTTAACTCATATTGTGCTCTGGACTGTAATATCTGGATATGGATTTGGCAGTTGCAGAGGTGAGGCTGAACAGCATCTTAACTCTAGCCTGAAATATCTCTAAAGATCTCCCTGAAAGATGGTAGAAACCTGAAATAATCTTGGAACTACAAGCAGGATTTGTCCTTAAACCCAGAGTGAAATTCTGCCCAAACTGAGCCCTGTACTGAACATTATCTTCATCAGCTTCCCACAACCTGTTTGTTAAAGCCAGGAATTTGCCATCTGATTGACATGAGTGCCAGAGGATCACCTGCCTGCTTTCTGCTAAGCCTCCTCACTGCAGAAGAACTTCAACAGCTGCTAAAATAGTGAAAAGAAAGAACCTTTTCCTCTCCTTTTAAGCAAGAGCAGAATTATCCTTTCCTGTGCCCCAGCTCACCATCACACACATTCATCCCCACTGAGACTTGGGCATTTTCCTATATCCAAAGAACAGTGGAATCATTTTGATTGGAAAAGATCTTTAAGGCCTTCATGCCCAACCATTAACTCAGCACTGCCAGGCCACCGCTAAACCAGATCCCTACACAGCTTTGAAACCCCTCCCAGGGGTGCTGACTCCACCACTGCTCTGGGCAGCCTGGACCAAGCCTTGACAACCCTCACCTCACCGCGACCTCCCTTTAGTGAGTTGCAGAGAGCCAGAAGGTCTCCCCTCATCCTCCTTTTCTCCAGGCTGAACAACCCCAGTTTCCTCAGCTGCTCCTCACCAGACCCACTCTCCAAATCTTTCATCAGCTTTGTTGCCCAGTCCAGACCTGCTCCAGCACTTCAATGTCCTTGTTGGAGTGAAGAGATCTCAAACTTAACACAGTATACAAGATGCAGAAGAGGCAACTTGTTCCTCCAATATACCTCTCCTCACTGGTGTCTTCAATTATTCCAGTCACCTTCTTCTACCATGAGCTGGGTGCTGTTGGAACACACCACAGCTCTTCTCAGCATGCATCTCTTGGCTGTGACAGGATGGACAATCCCCTCTAATTTTTAAGACAGATTTTATGAGAAAACATCCAGGTCTGTACAAATGTTGTTTATTGTTGCTGACATTGCCTGCTTATTCTCTCCTTCCTATCCAACTAACAAAACAATCCAGGCACCAGGTACCAATTCCTGACAGCCTTGCACCAATAATATCTACTCCAAACCAGATAAAGTACCTGACTACTCAATTTCTTGAGCAAACCTTTAATAAACTACTCAAAATTAGCAAAAAACATTTTGCTAGATGGTTCCTTCCAGGAAATTTTACCTATGGACACCTCTATTGTTTTGTAGGACTTAAAAAAAAAAAGGTAAGAAATATATTTACCTTATTTTACATAGAATTTTATCAACTAAACCCACTAAAAAGATAGTGAAGAAGCAAAGTTAGCTATTAGATAACAGTCCTTGCTGCCAAAAGCCATAATCTGACACAGATTGAGCCTGGTACAGTAGTCAATTAATGGCTCAGTGCTCATACAATAATGACCTACTAACCTGACGGTGTGTTGCTCTCACATTTTGCTGTCCCCTGGGATGCTACTGTCACTGTGTTATCTATTGCCTGCTTCCCTATCAAAGAAAATAAGCAGAGCTGAAATGTATGTACGCATCAAGCTCTGTAGTTCATTGCACACCAACCTCAGCAACTGGAGGAACAATAGATTTATAAGTTTATCCTACATTAAACCAAACATGCCTGACTGCACTGTAAATTACTAAATAATAAACCAGGTGGTGTAAGATCCTGACTTGGACAGAATATAAAAATCTATCAACCTGTAAAATACAATAACCATAAACGTGCTATGTAGCTGATGGCTCAGGTAAACCATCCACCTCCAGCAACAGAAAGGCTTTTCCAAGAGTAAATGGCAACAAAAAAGGTTTCCTAAATTTAGGTCCTGAGCGCTTCATCATTCCACGCAACACCATCAAGAGGAGAAACATAATTGAGTTAAAAACCAGTGGCAAATGTGTTTGGTTTGTTTACATTTCTTTGTCTCTAATGGAGCTACTTCATGGTAATGTGCTGTGTTTCTCAGCATATTGCCACAGGCATTTAGTCTGATCTCTAAAGAGAAGATGAACTACTGCAAGAGGGCATACTTCTTCAGTGCTCCAACTTCACATTCAAAGATAATTCTTAGTTTAAAGTAATTCTTACTTTAAACAAACTCACAGCAGCTGTGTTAGCTCAATAAAATATTTTGTGTGCCCCTCCCCAAATGATATCTGGAATCTTTAATAAGTCCTGCCTTTGTTGCCAAAATTAACTGCCACAAATCATAGCATGGTAAGAACTGGAAGGGACCTCTGAAGATCATCAAGTCCAACCTCTGTTAAAGCAGGGTCACCCACAGCATGTTGCCCAGGATCAAAGTGTCCAGGTGGGTTTGAAATCTCTCCAGAGAAGGAGAATTCACAATCTCTCTGGGCAGTCTACTCCAGGGTTTCAGCACCTCACAGCAAAAGAGATTTTTTTTCTCCTATTCAGCTGGAGAGTGCCCCTTTTTCTGTCACTGGCACCACTGAAAAGTGCCTGGCCCTATCTGTGTAGCTGTCTCAGAATCACAAAGGGATAGGAATTGGAATGAACCTCTGCTAGGTTCATCTAGTCATTTTAGGTCAGCAAGAGCTAAAGCAACTAAAGTCCAATAACCCTGCCAAAGCAGGATCACCAAGGGCAAGTCACAATGGACTTGAGACTCCACAACCTCCCTGGGAAGCCTACTCCAGAGCTTCAATACTCTCACACCAAAGAAGGTTTTCCTTCTGTTCAAACAGAAACTCCTGGGGGTAGTTTGTGCTTTTTGCCCCCTGTCTTGCCACTGAGCATCACTAGAAAGAGTCCATCTCCATTCTCTTGACACCCACCCTTCAGATATTTATAAACATTAATAAGACCTCCTCTCACTCTTCTCTTCTAAACAGCCTCAGGTCTTTCTGCATTTATTCATCTAGTGCCTTCATCATCCTCATAATCATCTATTGGACAGCCTCTAGTATTTCCCTGTTCTTGAACTGGAGAGCCCAGAACTGGGCAAAATCCTTCAGGTGTGGTCTCACTAGGGCACACAAGAGCAGGATGAGAACCTAATTCAAAAACCTCCCATCAAGGCATTCAAAACCTATTCAGGAAATTCCAATTCCAAAACCTCCACAGTAATTAATGTCATTTTAGGTACTTTTCAATGAGCAAAGCGGCTTGAATTTCTATGATTTGCCACCAGTGTTTACAATCATACAGGAACAACTAATTGCTGTGTGGCTTGACATCATTACAGAGAAATGATGTGGGATGCAGACACTTTAATTAGGGGTGGCTTTAAGTTCAGGATATGACTGCTATCATAGTGCTTTTCTAATGTGCTTATATAGGATGATCACACTGCAACACAAATACATTTTTCCTTTCTGCAAGCCTTGTCTTTGTAACAAAAAATAAAGTAATTTTTGCATACAGGTGAGCTGACAATATATATATTTCCCTAGTTGATTTTATTCCCTTGTTCTACTGACCATAAAGAAATGTGTGTTTTTTTAACCTAACAAAGTGCATAGTCAACTATGGAGAGAATCATAGAATGCACTGATTTGTAAGTGACCTCTAGAAGTCATCTGCTCCTCCCTCCCTTTAGTCAGCAGGGACACCACCAATAGATCAGGTTGCTCATAGTCACATGAAGCCTGACCTTAGCACCAGGCTTGGTCGAGTTAGAGAACGGTTGGACTCAAATATCTTCAAGGACTTTTCTAACCAAAACCATTCTGTGATTCTATGATTCAATGACTAATGCATGAAGAGATACAGGTGAGATTGTGTTTAGAAAACATGACTTTTTTTCCCCCAATCTGTAGTCTGAAGGGGTAGGGAAACTTAAGGGTTGGACTTGATGATCTGTGAGGTCTCTTCCAACCTTGGTGATACTGTGATACTTAGTAATGGTTAAAAGGGGTAAATTTTGTTTCTCTCTGTGTACAACTTCATTGAGCTCACATTCTGCACTTTCTTAAGGTGCTGAGATGATTATGTGTCTTTTAATAGACTTTGACTCGGGAGACAAACATGTTGAGAGCTGTCATCATCAAGACGCCTGCTGTCATTGTGCCATCTTCTTAACCTAACGTAAGGAAATTCATATTTAGTGAATGAGGAAATTACTTTGGGTATGTATCATTCAAATCCTTGAGGATTATTGGCTAATTAGGAGCACAGTAATGTAAATTTGCCTTGTGTCAGGTTTTCAGGAACAGTAAAATAACATAATTAAGCAGTGAACAAAGTAGATCATTTAAGCTACTCTTCACTGACAAATGTATATGATGTCTAAATATACCATGGTCTCCTAAACTAGCAACTAATGAGGACTGACTACTTGCTGGAAACTCTAAAATCATGGTTTAAGAGTAATCAAGTTTGTTAGTCTAGAGTAAACAGCTATAATGCTCACTTAGTGCTGCTAAGGAGAAGGAGGGTGATATTTTCAGAAGCTCTCTGGATGGAGGCCTGTGGCCTTGGGTGGTGGGCACATTTGAATAGCTGATGAGGCATCTCAGATACCTCCCTCCAAAGTTCAAGCAGAAACTAGCAAAGACGTGCAGCTGCAGCAATGCCAAATGGAAATTCAGCATGGAAGCCTGCAAGGTGTTTCTGTTTCTATAATCTGATTCTTCCTCCTTTTTTTTCCCCACCTCAGTTCACCCTCTGATTCCTGGGTCGTGATTTTGCATGGCATGCACTCTGAGAGCTTTTTATTCCTCAGTGCATGACCCTCGTTTCAGATCTCCTTCGAGCAACCCTGTCTGAAATCATCATCTGTATGGTCCTCTGTGACATCAGGAAAGTGATACAAATTGAGGAGTGAAGGGATATAAGCCATAGTCATCCACGGAGGATGCTCACTTCTCCATACAGCTCCCAGCACTCCCACAACATGCAGAACATTGTTACACAAACTGCATAGCCAAATTCTCCTTATCCAAGCCATGAGAACTTTATTTTGTTTTAACTGTAGATGTTACAGTTTAAAATCTGGAGCTCAGCATTGCAGCAGAAGATGGGTGAGTTCCTCACACCAGGATGAGAATATTTTCAATGCTCCACACAGAGATACATACTGAACTTGGTGTCTGAGGTGCTGGAGCTCATCAGCCCTGTGACTGAACAAGCAGTTGTCTGGAGCAGAGGATCAGTGTCTATCAATATCTAAAGCGCAAGGGTCAAAAGGTCCAGACCTTATCAATAGTGCTCAACAACAGAACAGGTGCTAAAGGGCACAAACTAGAAGCCATGAAGCTACCTCTGAAAATGAGGAAAAGCTTCTTTGCTGTGAGAGTACTGGATTCCTGGAGGCTGTCTAGAGAGGTTGTGGAGTCTCCATCTCTGGAGAGATTCCAAACCCACCTCTCTGTGGTCCAGAATGATCTGCTTTTCCCTTGGAAGAAGAGACAGATCACGACCTCATTCCAACCTCCTTTCAGAGAGTTGTAGAGAGTGAAGTGAGAAGATTTCCCTCAGCCTCCTCTGCTCCCTCAGTCACTCCACACCAGATCTGTTCTCCAGACCCTTTACCAGATTCACTGCTCTTTCCTGAACACACTCCAGTACCTTAATGTTCTTCTTGGAATAAGAGGCCCAAAATTAAACTCAGCATTTGAGAAGCAGCCTTAACACTGCTATGCAAAGTGGAACAGTCTCTGCCCTACTCCTGCCATCCACACTACTGGTGGAGTCACCATCCCTGGACGTATTCACAAAATGTGTAGACATGACACTTTAGGACATAGTTTAAGGGCCATGGTGGTTGATGGTTGGATTTGCTGATCTTAGAAGCCTTTTCCAACCCAAAGAATTATATGAATTAAAAGTGCCCAAACTTCTCCTGTTGCTGACTGCAAAGGCATATAATTTACTCCTGGTTTCCATACAAGAGTTTGTAATTACAATGAATAAGTAATTTACAACCCTCTCTCCTAATCAAGGAGATAATACATAGAACAAGTGTTTCAGAGCAATTAAAACCCTTTTCTAGCATTAACACAAGGGAGAAAAAAAGAAAGAAAAAAAAAAAAAGGTTATTTTGCAGCCTCTTTGTGCCAAAATGTAATAGCACAGAATACAGCACTGTATTATCAGCTCAAAAAAAAAAATTAAAGCCTCTCTGCATCTTTCATTTATTTATTTATTTATTTCCCATCTGGATGCAAGTTAAGTAAAATTGCCTTGCAGGAGAAATGCTTGTGAATTATCAGACTTCTTTTGAAACAAACTGAAAGAGTGCAAGAGCAAATGTGTTCTTCCCAAACTAATTGGAATTTCTATCTAAATTACTCTTAGAGAAAAGTGCCAAATAGAAGCCTCTTTTTTTTTTTTCCCCCCTCAAGAATTCTATTCTAGTTTGTAATAAAGGAAAATTACAAAACATGCCATAAAATCCTTGGAAAAGCAGGAAGTATTTTAGGAAGAATCACAGAATGGTTTGGGTTGGAAAGAACCCTCAAGATCATCTAGTTACAACCTCACTTCATGGGATACCTTCCACTAAGCCAGGCTGCTTAAAGCCCTGCCCAGCTTGCATCTCAGTCTTCTATGATGTTTATTAAAAGCTACTTTCCATGAGGTGATTAGGAAGAAAATTGTCAAGTAAGCAGAGAAAAAAAATTACTTCTCAGACTAATCAGTGTATCACAGAATTAGTTCTTTTCTCCCTTCAAGGTAACATCCAACTGATGGGCTTGTCACCTTGGATAAAGTCTTTTTTTTTCACTCTACACACACTAGCTTTTAAATATTAATTTTCATGAAAAAGAAAATTAATTTTGTAGCTAAAGCCTCCACCATCCTTCCTGGCTCCTCATTCCAGCACAGAAAAGCACAGTTGTCACCCCAAAATGAGTTCATTTTTAGCCCTCTGTGTCTAATCATGGCAAGAGCCAGTAAAATAAATCAGCAAGGAGTAAAAGTAAAATTTGCAATAACCTGATACTACTGCCTCATCCTCCCACATCTCAGGACATAAAACTTACTGTCAGAAGAACTCACAGCATGAGAATTAATCAAGGAACTCTTAAAATACTCCAAGCACCTTCCTTCTGATGACTAATTTGCCTTTCCTATTGCAAACTACTAATTTTTTATCTCAATCGATATGTACGAATATACCTCCCCATCAATCACCCAGAGCAAGGACAAACTTCCACTATTTATATAAGACTGACTACAAGATGAAACAAAAATTGACTACAGCTAACCTGGGTTGGCCACAGCAACGTAGGAAGGAGGGAGGGAAGGGGGTGGAGGGATGGGAACAGATGCAATGGACACCCTAGGGAAAAGTGTCAGGTTGGTGGGAGCAGAAAAGCTTCACCAGGCAGCTCGCAGGAAACAGAGGTGCAGGAAAATTGAAAGAGTCAAAAATAATCTCTTACAAGTGACCAAAACCCAGCTGAAGTCCCAGAGGGAAAAGTTTAGAATCAGCTGGAAAAAGGGAACAATTGGAAAATACCTGAAATACAAGGAAAGGGCCCAGAATTGCTCTGTAGAGAGGGGAGAGGCCAGAGAAAGCACAAATATGTCTCAGAGTAAATCAGAGTGAGCCCAACACAACTCAGAAGGCTTTAGTGATGTAAAACCTGTAGAGATTTTCTCTATCCAGTTCAACACTTGAAATGATGAGGAGAAATAAGGAGGAAACCCATGGAAATATTTGAAGATGGACTGAAAGAGCATAGAAACATGTGTACATCCAACCCACACACATCGCCTTCTGCTCTGCCCTGGTGAGGCCACATTTGGAGTGCTGGGTCCAGTTCTGGTCTCCTCAGTTCAGGAGACAAAAGGATCTACTGCAGAAAGCCCAGTGGAGGCTACAGACATGATTAAGGGCCTGGAGCATCTGTGTGAGGAGGAAAAGCTGAGACACTTGGCCCTGTTTAGCCTGGAGAAGAGCAACCCCAGAGGAGATTTTTTGAATGCTCATCAAGAGCTAAGGCATGGGGAGCAAGAGGATGAAGCCAGACTCTTGTTAGTGGTATCCAGTGACAGGGCAAGGGGCAATGGGAAAAAATGAAACCCAAGAGGTTCCAACTAAGCAGAAGGAAGAACTTCATTTTTTTGAGGGTGCTGGAGCTCTGTCCCAGGCTGCCCAGAGAGGTTGTGGAGGCTCTGGATAGAATTCCAAACCCACCTGAATAATGTGATCCTGGGCACTGGGGGTGACCCTGCTTCAGATGATCTCCAGAGATCATTTTCAACCCCTACCATGCTGGGATTCTGTGATCTGAGTGGCGAGACTCTAATTCAGCAAAGCACTTTGTGCTGAATTCTGAACACAAAGTTTGGCTGATGGACCTTAGGACTGCACCTGTGAGAAAGTCACATTATTAAGGTTATAGATGTGCTTAATTACCTGGATGAAATATGGTCCAATTTGTTAATTTAAGTGAGCAAAGTAGTAAATCATGTTAAACGCTATGGCACAGTGGTACTGCTCCTGAGCAAACTTGATTTTATGGAAAATGAAAAATTAAATTCTAGAGCTGAAGGCTCTTAGTCCCCTTGTCCTGCAGCACTTCACACACTTTAGTCCCCAACAAAAATCACATGAAGCACAATACAAAAGACTTTCAAGTGGATAAACATTAACCTCTGAGATAAGGCAGAGATATAGCTATATAGTTCTAGAAAATCTATTTCTCTAATCCTTTTGATGCTAATCAATTCAGTTCATTATACCCCTGGTTAAGAAATTAAAAGCAGAGATAAGTTTTCACATCTCATTTAAATAAACCAAAATAACAATAAACCCCCTGACCCACACAACCAAGGAAACTCTCCCCACTGCATCTCTTCTCCTCTCTATCATAAAAAGGCCCAAGAGACTCTAAATTTGACTCTTGGTGTTACTAGTCAGATTGGTTTTATTAATTAAGATACAGAACTTATTGGAATTTACCTTGAAAGACCACACATGGTACATTATTAGAATGATTTCCTTATAAAGAATAGAAACAGAAAAAAAAGAGAAGTGTAATTGCAATTCATGGTCTGTCAGCCACACCACTCAGCTCGGTATCACATGCAAACTTGCTGGGGGTGCAAGCCTTGCTGTCTATAATATTGATGGACAACACTGGTCCCCAGCAGATCTAGAGAGGTGATTCTGACACTCTGCTCTGGTGAGACCTCACCTGGAGTAATGTGTCCAGCTGTGGATCTCCAATACAAGAATGACAAGGACCTGCTGGAGTAGGTCAGAGGAGGGCCACTGGGATGATCTGAGTGCTGGAGCGCCTCTCCTACAAAGGCAGCTTGAGAGAGTTGGGGTTGTTCAGCCTGGAGAAGAAAAGGCTCTGGGGAGACCTTAGTGCAGCATTTCAATACCTGAGGGGGACCTACAGGAAGGCTGGGGAAGGACTGTTTAGAAGGGCTTGTGGTGGTAGGACAAGGGGCAATAGTTTTAAACTAGAGAAGGATAGATTTAGATTGGATGCTAGGAGAAAGTTCTTTACAACACGAGCAGTGGAACACTGGAACGCATAACTCAGAGGTGTAGTGGAGGCCCCACCTGGAGACATTCAAGGTCAAACTTGATGGGGTTCTGAGCAACCTGCTCTAGTTGGAGGTGTCCCTGATGGCTGCAGGGGGTTTGGACAAGATGACCTTTGAGGGTCCCTTTCAATCCAACACATTCCATGATTCTGTGAGAAGACCCTAAATCAGCTCTCTGAAAAAGAGACAAAGCAAAGCTGAACGAGCCCAAGACTTGGCAAAGCCAAAGAAGACTGAATAGATGGAACCCGTGTGCACTCATTTCATAGCCCACTGAAAACATGAGCCCCTTTCAAATGCTCAGAAGGTGTAACATTATTTTTCAGAGGGAATTTGGCTACTTTGGGAAGCGACACCTGGGCTGGGTGTGCTCAGATCCTCACTGACATACACAATGTCAGGCAGGGGTTGTGTCTTCAGGTTATTAGGCTACACTGAATATTAATTTAGCTCTCTGCTTACAAAATGACTAAGGCCATCAGTGAATTTATTGGAGCCATATTTAAGAAGGGGGTATTTATGGATTAGGCACAGATTTTAGAAATGAAATGGGAGACAATCTAAGAAATCTATCAGGAATAAGATCAACAACTTAAAGTTGAAACCAATCATCTTGAGTCTATATTTGAACTTGGATATGCAGATGTGGTGCACAAGTCCCAATGGTTCAGCAATACACTCAAAGGATCAACAGCCCTATAGACAGCTAAATTACTCGGAAAGCCAGGGAATTTATCAAACATGAATTTCAAAGTGGATTCTAGCCTGCAGGAAGAAATGGAAGTGCCCATTAATGTACATACAAAATAAATGTTGTCTGCAAGTTCATTTGACTATTTATTTTTGACACCGAACTGGCTAAAGATTTTTAATTTACATAAAAAGGTACAAAGCCTGTAACCCCTTTGATGGAAGAGATGGGAATAAATACCATGCAAAAGAGGGTTTGTTTGTTTTTGAAAAGGAGCACTAACAACCTCACAGGTAGAACACAAAGGGATCATTTACGCTTCTCCACATCTATTAGTGCATTATTTATAACAAACTCCAATTTGAGGACGTTGGCATTAAATATGTTTCTCACATGTAGAGGAAATTCTTACAAACTGATCATATATTATGGATGAAAATTGTAACAGCTACACTGCAACTAGTTAAAGCAGACGTTGAATGAATTAAAGGAGCATTGAAGAAAGGCTGAAGTAGGCTAGAGCCCTCGACAAGCTCAGCTGCTGCCTAACTCAGTATTTTTTTACTCACCAAACTGAAGAGAAAGAAGTTAAATTCAGGTATTGTTGACAAATAATTTATTTAAAAAATAATTTGGCTTTAATAATGAAATACTTCACAGCCAGGATTGAAAAAATGAAAATAAACCCCACTAAATTGAAGAGGAAGCCGAGGGGGGACCTCACTGCTACCTATAACTCCCTGAAAAGAGGCAGGAGGTGTGCATGTGTGTCAGTCTCTTCTCTCTAGTATTAGGTGATAGAGAGAGGAAATGGCCTGAAATGGTACAAGGAGAAGTTTAGTCCCAGGCTGCCCAGGAATGTGGTTGACTCACCATCCTTGGAGATGTTCAAGAAATGTGTGGGCATGACACTTTGGGACATGGTTTAGTAGGTATGGTGTTGTTCAGCTGACAATTGGACTTGATGATCTCTGAGGTCTTTTCCAACCTTAATGATTCTATGGTGCTATGACAATATTCACAGAATCACAGAACGTTAGAGGTTGGAAGGGACCTCCAGAGATCACTGAGTCCAACCCCAAAGCCAAACCAGGATTACCAACATCAGGCCACACAGGAATGCATCCAGATGGGTTTTGAAAGTCTCCAAAGAAGGAGACCTCACAACTTCTGTGGGCAGTTTTTTTTCTAGTGCTAGAGGAAGTCATAGGTAAGAAATGCTCCCTACCTTTTTCAGTTCAATATTTTAAATGCTGTTAATTCATAGATTCATGCATTCATAGAATGCTTTAAGCTGGAAGGAGCCTTAAAATTCATCTAGTTCAAATCCCTCTGCCATAGGCAGGGACACTTCCCACTAGCCCAGGTTGCTCAAGGTCTCATCCAACCTGGCCTTGAACACCTTCAGGAAAGCAGCATCAACAGCCTCCCTGGGCAGCCTGTTTCAGTATCTCACCAACTTCACTGTAAAGAATTCCAGTTATACAAAATGTGTATCACTAAAAGCATCCCATTTGCCAGTCATGGTGAAACTAAGGAGAAGCAGAAGCCAAGAGATGGATTATGGCAGCAGTCCAACAGAGCAACCTGCATTTGCAAACCCACACGGTCCACACAGACCACTTTGCATGACTGCAGCCACCTCAAGGAAGAGGAATTACATCTGAATTTAACACCAAAAAAGATCACACATCTCATGATTTATTCAATTTTCATCACAAATAAGATGTTTGCTTATATGTTAAAGGTTTCAACATATTGCAAGACACTTGTGTATAGGACCTGAGATGGAGAAAAAATGTTTTATAGCTGTATAATAGATCAGCCATAATAAATATTTGTTTAACAAAGCCTGCCTGAACTTCATGCATTAATCACAATGGAACGTGGCATGACTGGTATGATTAACTCAAAAGGCATATTCCAAATGATAAATAAGCTAATATTAACCATGTGTGTTCATTAATAATGCAAGTTCTCTGTAGTTCACAAATACAACTGATACAGTTAACTGAAAGATCACATTCTTATAATATTCATAATTACTATTTAAATATCCCATTCATCCTGGATCCCAACTAACAGAAAAGCACAATTCAGGTGCTCTCCAAATTTAAGTCCATCACTTCTCTTCATTAGCCTCTTGGCATTTTTCTTGCAGAAGCGCTGAAGATAAATGTGGTGCTAACATGGAAATAAACATCATTGCCTTTTCTTGAGGGTGGACTTCTTTATTTCAGAAGTCCTGCCTCAGCAAAGAGTTCACCTTTGGTAACCAGCTCCTAAGACACTCAGTCTGGTACTCTGTGGCCTTAAAACCAACATGATTTTTACCTAAGAAGCATCGCAGCATCAAATTGCAAAGCAGTATCTGTACCTTTGCACATGACCAGCATAACAGATGGCCTGAGAGCTCCAAAATGTATCCTCTCCTAAAAAAATACCAACAAAACCCCACAAAACGCTAAAACAACCCAACAAAACCACACAGCTCTTACCTTTACATCTGTTGGGAACAGAAGTGGTGGAGTTTTTCTGCCTGGCAGGATCCATCTATGCACCAGCACCCATTATGGGCCCACAGTTGAAGAAAAGGCATCTGTAGGCTGCAGAGTGCAGACTCCCTGGCTCCTCCAAAGGATCTTATATGCTGGAGAGATTCTTGCTAGCAGAGGACACAAAATCATAAACACGAGCAACCTGTGCTGGGAGCGTCCTTGAATCCATCTTGGGAGTTAAGATACCAGGTGCTGAGTGGTTCCCCCCACATGCAGCTGCAGGGGGTGGAGTGTCAGCTGCAGGTGGGCAGAGTTAGCCAGCCCCAGAGGCTGACCCTCAGATTGTTATGGTATATTACCCTATCCATGCCTTACATCTAACCCTGTACCCTCTATATGTAACCAATCTTGGTGGAGCACACCTCTTGCAAGAAAGCATATAAGTCTCTGCATCATGGCAATAAAGTGGATTATGACCACATTGGTGAACAAAGAGTCATTGTACCCAGGTGCTCCACCGGCGTTATTACTTCTACTCTTTCGCCTCCATGAGCCAGCATTTATCCAACCAGGAGAATAAAAAGCACTGCAAACTCCTTTGAGGGTAGACAGTGAAGCTGAAATGGACCAGACTCGAAGAAGCACTTTTAGGTCTCTTGTTTCACCAAAATACAGATGGGGCCCAAGTTTCAGAGCGAGGAGACTCTCCAGGTCTCAGGGTGAGGAGGGTCTCCAGGTTCTTACAGAAGCCCACACTCCCAGCATGGCAGGCGTTAGAAATTGCCTCCAAAAATCATCTAGTCCCACTCCCTGGCTAAAACAGGGGCACCCACAGCAGCTTGCCAAGGATCACAATACCCAGGAGAGTTCAGAATCTCTCCAGAGAAGGAGACCCCACAACATCTCTGTGCGGCCTGCTTCAGGGCTCCAGCACCCTCACGCAGAATAAGTTTCTCATCTTCTTCAGGTGGAAACTCCTGAGTTCCAGTTTGTGCCTGCTGGCACTAGTCCTGTTACTAGGCACCACTGATAGAGGTCTGGCCACATCCTCTTGCCCCCCACCCTTTAGCTTTTGCTAAGCACTGAGAGAATCCTTTCCAGGCTGCTCTTCTCCAGGCCAAACAGCCCCAGGTCTCTCATCCTTTCCATCTCACATTGATGCTTCAGTCCCTTAGTCTTCATTGCAGTGTCTGCTGGACTCTCTCCAGCAGTTCCCTGTCTCTCTTGAACTGAGGACCCAAGAACTGAACCCAAGATTCCAGACGTGGCCTAACCAAGGCAGAGCAGAGTGGTACAAGAACCTGCCTTGACCTTCTGGCCAGTCTTTTTTACACCCCCATTTAAACTACAACTACTCACCTACACAGTACACAAAACCCTGCCAGCCTGCTCCTCTCTGAAGCAAGACTTGGTAAATGAAGTCAGTGAACAACTTGGACAAAATAATTGCCTTTGAGCCCAACTCTGTGCTTATTCTGCACTCTGAAGCCAAGTGTGTAGCTGGTTATGGAAAACTAAGTGGACCCTACCATGAACCAGCATCTTTGTGCTTGTAAGCAAAGCATGAGCTGGTCAGATCTCCAAATTCTGACATTCAGCATTCACTCTCCACAAAAGAAACTCAATGGTTGCTTTTAATTTGTTGGGTTGTTGGATTTAGAGTGGTTTGAGTGGGGTTTTGGTTTGGGTTGGGTTTTTTTATGAACAATTATTCCTGACAACTCTTCCTTTAGAACAGCATAAAAATTAAAGACAGTTATTATAAAGTGATCAAAGACATTGCCAAAATCTGAGCAAATATTGATAGAAAGTGCTTGAGTGTCAAATGCTGCCCAACTATTTCCCTGTACACAAATGGTATATGCAAAGATCTATGTTTCCATGGCATTTTTGCACCTCCTGCCTTTAATGCGTGAGCTGTCTGAACGTTATCATCCCCATCAGCATCCAGAATAGAGGCAGGAACACAACTGACATCCTCACCACAGCAGTTTTTTTAATGCCTTGTTTTTATTTCTTTTACTTGTCTTTCAGTGTCAACAGTTGATGTTGTTGTAAGAGGTCAGTTTTATATCCTGGTGCAACCACTGAACTGGTTTAGGTTTAAAATGACACTACTGTTTAGGACCCAGTAATTTTCAGGACCTATGATTTACTGCTCTGGCGCTCTATAAGCCTCATTTCATACCTCCAAGAATGAACTAGTCAAAGTGTTAAATAAACATGAAGTATAAGGCTTGTTTTCTTTCCAAAAGTGCAAGCACTGTGTTACTCTAATGATTAAATATTGCTTAAATATACAACTGAGTGACTAGTTTCACAGTCAATTCTTTCCCTCTGCTTCATTTTATGTATTAATTATTTTGTGTTCAGACAAAGGCTTTAATTAAGAAACATAAAGAGTTTCTGAAGAGTGAAGAAGTAATGGTTTCATCTGCATTAAACTGATTATAAAGTCACATTTCTGCAGAAAAAAAAATCAGGGGAAAAAAAATAAAGAAAAAAAATCTTAATGAAGCCTGAATTCATTAGAGGTGAAAAGACCTGATCATATCCTGCACCCCAGCTCATGCTTCCAAAGGGCCCAGGGCAAAGCAACCCCAGCGATGGATCTCCACCAGCAATGCTTTGGGTTGAAGGTAGAAACACTACCCCAAAATCTTCAGTATGCAGCAGATATGAGTGGCAATGCACAAGGCCACGGTGACCTGAGGTCGATGGTTAGAGTCAATGACCTCAGAGGTCTTTTCTGATTAAAAGGATTTCATGATTCTATTTATGTTGATATTTCTTTATAAAATCATCAGAGGTAAAAAAAAAAAACCAACACCCAAAAGATTATTCCCATCAAAACTTCCTTTTTTGGGAAGCAGCATCTAAAAAGTATTTAGGAGCAACCTACATCATGGGATGCACAGAGTGCTAGAGAGGTTATCCCAGGCTGGAAAAATATTGGAAGGAAGTTTTAAGTGCCCTACCTGATGCAATAAAAATCCCAGTACTGTGTGTCCTCAACTTTGTATTCTTCATTTAACAAAAGACACTGCCACAGATAAATATCAGAACGGATTTGTTAATGTTGCACTATTGGCAGCTAAAAACGGATCACTGTAGACTGGAAGACTGAACAACTGCCAGCTGGTAATAAATGGATAGCTCAACCTAAGGATTTACTGCCAATGAGGGGGGAAAGGAGAGCTCAGTGCATAGAAATAAACTGAAAGAATTGAAGATAACAAAAAATTTCTCACAGGCTTCTGCAAAATACAGATTGGTTGGCAAAGGCCAGGGGAAGAAGGAGAAAGAAAACACTGCCCTCTGCTCTGGACTATGGCTTGGCTGCAAACTCTTTACCAGAAAATCCTTGGTAAAGGGATGGGGCAATGCAGAAGCAAATAGCACCCTCAGAGAAGCTCCAAGTCGGGTTTGTGATGGGACTGGGAAGAGCTTGCATCAATAACTGGAACCGGTTGTCCAGAGAGATGGTAGATGCCTCCTCCCTGGAACCATTACAGGTTGTTTGGGACCCGGAGCAACCTGATCTAGTTGCAGATATACCTGCTGGTTGCAGGGAGGGGTGGATTAGATTACTTTTAAAGGTCCTTTCCAATCTGGTGCATTCTATGATTTAAGGATTTTATTCTATGATTTTATTGTCCTAGAGTGTTAGCTAGATCTACAAGGTACAAATTTCTGTGTGGCATGCTATTGGTCTTCATAGACCAAATATCATTAATTCCAGGACAAGACAGACAGCTGTGGTGTGCTTTGAGGTGGTTAAAGCTACCAGCCAGCATTGAAGTCCAAATGAAGAGCATCAACCTCTACAGAGGGTCTGGACCAGCATTATCAAGTCTGCTAACTCTAGGGAAAAAAAAGAAAGGAAAAAAAAAAAAAAAGAGAGAAAGAGAGAAGGAGAGAAAGAGAGAAAGAAAGAAAGAAAGAAAGAAAGAAAGAAAGAAAGAAAGAAAGAAAGAAAGAAAGAAAGAAAGAAAGAAAGAAAGAAAGAAAGAAAGAAAGAAAGAAAGAAAGAAAGAAAAGGAAGGAAGGAAGGAAGGAAGGAAGGAAGGAAGGAAGGAAGGAAGGAAGGAAGGAAGGAAGGAAGGAAGGAAGGAAGGAAGGAAGGAAGGAAGGAAGGAAGGAAGGAAGGAAGAAAGGAAGGAAGAAAGGAAGGAAGAAAGGAAGGAAGAAAGGAAGGAAGGAAGGAAGGAAGGAAGAAAGAAAGAAAGAAAGAAAGAAAGAAAGAAAGAAAGAAAGAAAGAAAGAAAGAAAGAAAGAAAGAAAGAAAGAAAGAAAGAAAGAAAGAAAGAAAGGAAGAGAAAGGAAGGAAGGAAGAAAGGAAGGAAGAAAGGAAGGAAGAAAGGAAGGAAGAAAGGAAGGAAGAAAGAAAAAGAAAGAAAGAAAGAAGGAAAGAAAGAAAGAAAGAAAGAAAGAAAGAAAGAAAGAAAGAAAGAAAGAAAGAAAGAAAGAAAGAAAGAAAGAAAGAAAGAAAGAAAGAAAGAAAGAAATGAAAATAAGTCAAAATTACCCAGAGAACTGAAAGATAAGAACTTGATAATTACTTGGAACCAAATTACTATCAGGATGGCTGCCATTATTCTCTGAGGACACCCATTTCATCTCTTGTGCAGGTGCACTCACCACAAGTGGATCACGCTGATGAAAAGCTGTGAGCCTTTCAATGACACCTTGAGGGGTCTTATGAATTAAATATCAAAAATGGACATCTCCTTTGTATGGGAGGGTTTTAATGCAAAGACTGTAACAGGTTTATAAGTTACACCAAGAAAATGAGGAAAGTTTATTCTGTCTTTGGCCGAAGAGAAACAGATACTGTGGTGAAAGTTTTTTGCACCCACAAGAGACTCCTCTTTCAACAGCTCATTCTGCCTACGTGCTGGACTCATAGCTGAGATGATTAACTGCACACTCATAAACCAACAAAACTAAGAAGTGACCCTTTCTCCTTCAAGGCCTGGAAATCAGAAAAGCAGGCAAAACTTTGGTGCAGGATCAATTAAATCTCCACTCCTTCACTGGGCATTTCACAGTAACAGATAAGAGAGCAAAGCACAGCAAAAGTGGTTTCATGGAATTGTGTCAGTTGGAATAGAGATCAAACCCAACAGTCAGCCTTTTAATGCCATCTAAAGATGACCTTGTTCTGAAGGAAGGAGGAAAGACTTATAATGGGGAACAAACTTACACCCCAAAATCTACACCTAAATAAACATTAAAGCCATCAAAATGGCTGACATGGATCTTTCCATGCCCTAGATGTCATCTGTGTATCCTGCCAGTGATGCACATCACTTTGGAAATGCCCAATGATTTGGAGAAGTGAATAGCTATGAACACTACATCCATTCAGTAAGGGACAGGAAAAAAAAGTGATGTGCCCTGGTTGCTGGTGGGGAACAGGACACAAGCAGGGCTGGATGGTAAAGGAAGTGAGGGCTGGTGACAAGCAGAGGTGGAATCATAGAATAGATTCAGTCAGAGTTGGAAGGGGCCACAAGGATCAGCCAGTTCCAATGCCCCTGCCACGGGCAGAGACACCCTACCCGAGATCAGGCTGGCCAGAGCCTCATCCAGCCTGGCTTTAAACACCTCCAGCCATGGGGCCTCAACCACGCCCCTGGGCAACCTGTTCCAGTGCTCCACCACCCTCATAGTAAAGAACTTGCTTCTAACATCCAATCTAAATCTGCTCTTCTTGGCCTTGAACCCATTGGCTCTCATCCTGTCACTGCAGGCCTTTGTAAACAGCTTCTCCCCATCCTTCCTTCCTGTAGGCCCCCCTCAGGTACTAGAAGGCTGCTATTAGGTCCCCCCAGAGCCTACTTCTCTCCAGACTGAACAGTCCCAGCTCCCTCAGCCCGTCCTGATAGCAGAGGTGCTCCAAACCTCTGATCATTTTCGTGGCCCTCCTCTGGATCATCAGGTCCATGTCCTTCTAATAAAGAGGGCTCCAGAACTGGAGGCAGCACTCCAGGTGAGGTCTCACCAGAGCGAAGCAGCAGAATCACCTCTCTGGATCTGCTGCCACACTTCTTTTGATGCAGCCCAGGATATGATTTGCCTTCTGGGCTGCAAGCCTGCACTGTCTGCTCATGTCCAGCTTCTTGTCCACCAGCCCCTCTTTCCATAGGGCTGCTCTCTAACAGCTCATCCCCCAGCCTGCACTAATAGGGAGGATTGTTCCATCCCAGGTGCAGCACTCTGCACTTGCTGAACTTCATGAGGTTCACCCAGGTCCACCTATCCAGCCTGTCAAGGTCCCTCTGGATGGCCTCCCATCCCTCTGGTGTGTCGACACCACCATGCAGTTCTTCACAACAAGAGTGGTGAGACACTGGAACAGGTTGCCCAGAGAGGATGTCAAGGCCCCATCCCTGGAGACACTCGAGGTCAAACTTGATGGGACCCTGAGCAACTCGATCTAGTTGGAAATGTCCCTGATGACTGCAGAGTGGTTGGGCAAGACAATCTTTGAGGGTCCCTTTCAACCTGATGTGTTCTGCAATTCTATGATCTAATTCTACCCACCCTGCCACTGGAAGGGTCAGTTTCCACTAGACTAGGTTGCTCAAGTCCTTGTCCAGCCTGGCCTTGAGCACTTCCAGGGAGGGGGCATCCACAACCTCCCTGACAGCCTGTTCCATGGTCTCACCATCCTTACTTATAAAGAAATTCTTCCTAATCTCCAGTCTAAATCTCCCCTTTTCCAGCTCAAAGCCACTTCCCCTCATCCTATCTCCACAAGCCTTTGTAAAACATCCTGCAGCCCAGCAGTGTGCTGCTGGGACCAGCAGCATTAGGAAGGTAGATGTTTGCCTGCTAATCTGCATGGTGACGGTTTACGTGGCATAAGCTGTTTAGGTTCAAGGGTGTTTGACTAGCAGAGCTTATTGGGGACTGCATTTTCTCCAGGGTCCAAGGCAAGCTCTACATCAAAGCCTGATTGAGCAGAAAATATGTGCTAATGTTCACAGCAGTACTCTATTATGGTATAAGTATGCTTGTAAATATTCACTACATGTTATTACGCCATTTGAACCAAGAATATTGCAGGGTGAAAGGTCAGCCCTAATGCTCTCTCAGGAGGCAGCAGTTTTGAATATAACCAAATGGGATAATGGTCAGGAATACCCAGAGGGGGCAATGTAGCACATCGTAAAGAATTGTGCTGCGAGTTTTAAGTTTTCAGGACAACAAAGATGCCAAGGAGATGGCTCATAAGCAGTCATTATTAATGGAATGACAAGGGTAATGTTAAGCAGGATGTCTTTGCTATAATAAATCTTGTCCCTGCGCCATTAGTAGTCCTTACAACTGCAAATAGCAGTTAGGTTATAACCTAACATGGCAGAATTTTATCCTCTCAATCTCTAATGTATTTTATAATGCTGTTAAAGTCAGGAATAGCAACTGTTTAAGCTCACTTAATCTGTGAGAAGTTTAAACAGGAATTTTAAATGCGAAATCTGCTTTGATAGTAGTTTCTCTTAATTAAATAGATGAAGTAGCTCCTTCTAAGCATACACTGGGCTGCACTAGAGGGGCTGAGGAACACTTCTGAATTTAAAATGTTGAATGTCTTCCTCTGGATGTAACTCTTGCATTCTGAAAATGAAGGGTTTTGTTCTACTTTTATAAAACATTTCTAGATTAATTTGAGGTTTTTTTTCTATTGTTAAAATATTGTGACTTTTTCAAATAAACCACTATTTTTTCCTTGAAACAAACTCTTCTGGGCAAGTAAGAGTTTCCTTTCCTTTCCTTTCCTTCCCTTTCCCCTTCCCCTTTCCCCTTCCCCTTCCCCTTCCCCTTCCCCTTCCCCTTCCCCTTCCCCTTCCCCTTCCCCTTCCCCTTCCCCTTCCCTTCCCTTTCCTTTTCTCTTTTCCCTTTCCCCTTCCCCTTCCCCTTCCCCTTTCCTTTTCTCTTTTCCCTTTCCCCTTCCCCTTCCCCTTTCCTTTCCCCTCTCCTTTCCCTTTCCCTTCCCCTTTTCCCTTTTCCCTTTTCCCTTTCCCTTCCCCTTCCCTTCCCCTTCCCTTTCCCTTCCCCTTTCCTTCCTCTTCCCCTTCCCTTTTCCCTTTCTCTTTCCCTTTCCCTTTCCCTTTCCCTTTCCCTTTCCCTTTCCCTTTCCCTTTCCCTTTCCCTTTCTTTCCCTTCCCCTTTCCCTTTTCCCTTCCCCTTTCCCTTTTCCCTTCCCCTTTCCCTTTCCCTACCTTCCTTTTTGCTTTCCCTTTCCCTTTCCTTTCCACTTTCCCTTCTCCTTTCCCTTTCCCTACCTCCCCTTTTGCTTTCTCTTTCCCTTTTCTTTCCCCTTTCCCTTTCCCTTTCCCTTTCCCTTTCCCTTTCCCTTTCCCTTTCCCTTTCCCTTTCCCTTTCCTTTCCCTTCCCCTTTTCATTTCCCTTTCTCTTTCCCTTTCGTTCCTTTTTGCTTTCCCTTTCCTTCCTTTTTGCTTTCCCTTTCCCTTTCCTTTCCACTTTCCCTTCCTCTTTCCCTTTCCCTACCTCCCCTTTCCCTTTCCCTTTCCCTTTCCCTTTCCCTTTCCCTTTCCCTTTCCCTTTCCCTTCCCCTTTCCCTTTCCTTTTCCTTTTCCTTTCCTCTATTCTGACCACAGCAAAGTAAAACAGCAACTATCTTTAAGGAGATGACATTATGCCAGATGGACATGTGATGACCATTCCCAGCCTGGCCCAAGGACAGCATCTCCCTTCCACAGCCTTTCTTCAAGTTGCAGAGAAAGTGGAAAACAGATTTTTTTTTTTAATAACTGAAAGGAATGGTATCACAGAAGAGCAATTATTCAACTCAGTGGATCAAATTTGGATATGTTAAATGGATCCTGAATCTTAGCTAACTGTTTGATAAATATTTAAACAGCTTCACTGCTGGCTATCCATTTCACCTGCTTTGTTTTCCTTCGACTGATATTCCAGAAATAGCTATGAAAATCACTAGCTCAATCAACTCTCTGAAAGACTGTGGCAGAGCCGTCACTGTATCATGATAGATTGAACCCAGAGCATTAATCAGGAGTCAGCAGAGCATTAGCTAATATGATCAGGACCATCTTCAACCATTCTGGTGCTCAACACCCTCCTTGACAGCCTTTCTTCTCTAAAAATAGCCAGAAATCTCACTGAAATTCCAAGTATGGAAATCAGCAAACTGAAGAAATAGTGATGGTCCTTACACATGTCTTTCAAAAATCCCAATATTTGGAATGTATTGTACCTGCTAAAAAGTCTGGAAAAATAATAACATTGAAATGACTGTCCCACAAACCCAGTAGTCATGGCACTTCAGAACATGGTTTAATGGCTGTGGCGGTGTTGACAACTGGGCTCAGTTGGACTCAGTGAGATGGAGATCTTTTTCAAGGGAAGAATTCTACAGTCCTGTGATGACAACAGAGGATGGAGACTCTTAGAGCCTGTAGAAGACTCTTAGAGCCTGACCTCTATGTGAGGTCAGCATTGGCTCAGAGAACAGATCATGAAGAATCACAGAACTGTAGAATCATAGAAGTGTTGAGGTTGGAAAACCCTTTGAGGTCATCAAGTCCAACCACTTGCTTAGAGCTCACAGTGCTAAGTCACAATCACTAAACTACATCCCTCAGCACCACATCCATGCATCTTTTAAATGCCTCCAGGATGGTGACTGCTCTGGGAAGTCTGTTCTAGGATTTGACAACGCTTTCTGTGAAAAAAATTCTTCCTAGTATCCAACCTGAACCTCCCTTGGAGCAACTTGAGGTCATTTCTTCTAGTCCTGTCACTTGAGAGAAGAGACTGACTGCTGTCTTGTTCCAACCTTCTTCAAGACTGGAATGGGAAAGTTAAAGGACAATGAGGTCTCCCCTCAGTCTCCTCTTCTGAAGAACAAGCAACCTCAGTTCCCCTAGCTGTTCCTCATAAGACTTGTGTCCAGAGTCACTTTGTTGTCTCTCTGGACTCATAGTTATGCATTAAAACAGACTTTCCTCAAGCACAATAATGCTTTAAAACACACCAAAAAAGCCTCAGCTGTTGGGGCTGGTGCAAGAAGCTTTCTTGTCAACCAGAATGGCTCTTGCCTTCTTGTCAACAAATGGTTCTGCTCGAGGTCTCTTCCAACCTGGTTGATTCTATGATTCTATGACCTTAAAAAAGATGTGTGTTTCTTCTTTCCCATAGGTACACTCCCATCATCTACTTTCAACACAGAAGAGCAGAATACATGTGGTGGCATTCATTACATATGTGCAGAGCATCACACAGGCAAGAGCAAAACATCACAGTCGAGTTTTATAGGACTCTGAATAATCTAGTTGAAGATGTCCCAGGTGTCCCTGCATGAATCTGTAAAGGATAGAGGTTGATTTGCTGCAGAGCAACTCTGTGGAGAAGGACCTGGTAGTGCTGGTGGACAAGTTCAGCATGAACCAACAATGTGCTCTCATGGTCAAGAAGGCCAAATGTGTCCTTGGATGCAGGACCTGTTGACCCTTGGAGTCAGCAGGTCAAATAAGGTTATCCTTCCCCTCTACTCTGTCCTACTGAGGCCACACATGGAGATTTAGGTTAAATTCTGGGGTCCCCAGTTCAAGAGAGATAGGGAACTACTGGAAAGAGTCCAGTGGAGGCTGGAAATATATTGAGGGGACTGTTACATCTCTGTTAAGCTGAAAGGATGAGATACTTGGGGCTGCTGAGCCCGGAGAAGAGCAGCATGAGAGGGGATGTGATCAATGCTCAGAAAGAGCTAAAGGGTGGAGGGCAAAAGAATGGGACCAGGTTCTTCTCAGCAGCATCCAGCAACAGGACAAAGGACAACAGGCATAAACTAGAACCCAGGAAGTTCTACCTGAAGAGAAGGAGAAACTTCTTTGCTGTGAGGCTGCTGGAGCAGGCTGCGCAGAGAGGTGGAGTCTCCTTCTCTGGAGAGATTCCAAATCCTCATGGACATTGTCATACTTGGCAACCTGCCATGGGTGACCCTGTTTTACCAGGGGGCTTGACTTTGACTGTAGGATACCTCACCATGCTGGGACTCTGTGATTTTGTTCACTGCAGAGGTGTAGGATTAGATGACCCTTAAAGGTCCCTTCCAACCCAAACTATTCTATGATTCTAAGATTTTCACCATTTCCCTGAGGTGAAAGTCAAAGCTCAGCCATTCAAACATGTCACAAACTCAGTACCTAGGAAAAGGCCCAGTCTCACAGCTCTTATTAAATCTTTTGGCACAGAAAAGATTTAAGTAGCCAAGTGCAATGCATGAAAGCAGCCCCATGGGTAAAGATCTAACTTCAGCTACAGGTTTTGGTAGCCCTAATGCCTGAAAGAATCTTCTTTCCTCAGCAATCACTATGTGATCTGGACCCAACAGTGCTGCAGGAGCCGGTCCAGGCTCAGCCATGTGAGCCACTGCCCTCCCTCCTCAACCAGGACCCAGATACATGAGCCAGATCCTCCTTTTCTCCTTGTGCCAGGAGACCTCTCCCAGATAACAATATTCTCTCTGTTTCACTGCAGAACTCCAAGCCAGTATTCTAAAAGCTCTGGGTTCAAATCCTGATGATATACCAGAAGGGTAGTCACAGAGTGTAATTTGTTGGTTGTTTGGTGTTTGTTTTGTTTTTCTTTTGTATAGAAGTTGCACACCAATGCAGTAACTTCAGTACTATTCTGGAGATGTTGCATCCTCAGGAGCAATTTTTATTTTGTGGACTAAAAAAACACACATCAGAAGTTTGATGAAAGCAGCAAATTTGGCCACGTTGCAAGTAGTTTCCAGAAGACACTATTTGTTGCTGGGGTTTCTCTCAGGTGTCACCTCTCCAACACCTCCCCCAGGTTGTGACTGTCGCCCTTTCCACACTAGGGAATAGATGGTATGTGTTGTACGGCAGGATTGGGCAGATCAGACACAAGAGGTGAGAGGAAATTTCATTGCTCTCAACAGTTTGTGAAAGGAGGTTGGAATGAGGTGGGGTTAGGTCTCTTCTCCCTAGTAGCAGGTGACAGAATGAGAGGAAATGGCCTGAAATTGTGCCAGGGGAGGTTCAGGTTGGATATTAGGAAAAAATTCTTTCATGAAAGAGTGTCAGGCATTGGAACAGGCTGCTCAGGGAGGTCATGCAATCACCATCCCTGGAGGTGTTCAAGAAACATGGGGACATGGCACTTGGGGACACGGTTTAATGGCCAGGGTGGTGCTAGGTTGACAATTGGATTCAATGATCTTAGACATCTTTTCCAACCAGAACAATTCCATGATTCTAAGATACAGGCAGGAGCTGGAGCAGCTCTGCGGATCTGCTTTTCCCACCCAAATGCAAAGCAGAGCTCTGAGTGCTCGAGAGGTCTGCTCTCTGGTGAGGTTCAACATTAAGATGTGACAAGCTCCTTATATACAAGAGGATAAATGATATGCAAAGTCCATACTCTTTGTTCTGACAAGTGTCCAGAGGGAAAATTCTTGAGATAAAGCTGTAGCTTTCTGAGGCACAAGGGTAGGGTGGGCAGAATTAAGATTTTATCAAAGAAGGTGAGCACTGAAACACTAAAAACCACCACACTTGCTTCTCTGCACCTTCCTGCCCCTTTACAGGTCTGCCCTAACCTCCCACCAAGCCATATGGCATCACCCTAGTCCACTGGGAGAGGTTTTTCTTCTTTTTATTAATTCCTAGACATATAAAGGACGAGATTACCACATAAAAAGTCTCTGTTTTTTGTCCTCTAAGGAAAGACTCAACAGCTGGTATGGCACTTATCTGGGCCCTGGTCTCATGTGGAAAGACCAGTTTGTGTTTGAGTGGCCAGTGATGGGAGAGACACCTCTCTGAAATCCCAGTGATGAGACACAGAGTTCTCACCAAAGTTTCCTCTTTATTTCAAGCAAGAAACAGTGGGGTTGGACTTGATGGTCTCCAGAGGTCCCTTCAACCCCTCACCATGCTGAGATTCAGGGATTCTGTGAAATCTGGGGCTTTCTGAATTAAAGTCAGAGCTTTGTAAGCTTCCACTGCATTTGGTGTGTATGCTTTAATTTATTTATTTTTTGGTCCAGAGAGGTGGTGGAGTCACCATCCCTGGAGGTGCTCAGGAAATGTGTGGACATGGCATTTCATGGCATGGTTTAATGGCCATGGTGGTATTAGGCTGATCATAGAATCATAGAATCAACCAGGTTGGAAGAGACCTCCAAGATCAGCCAGGCCAACCTAGCACCCAGCCCTAGCCAGTCAATCACACCATGGCACTAAGTGCCTCATCCAGACTTTTCTTGAACACCTCCAGGGACGGTGACTCCACCACCTCCCTGGGCAGCCCATTCCAATGCCAATCATTCTCTCTGCCAACAACTTCCTCCTAACATCCAGCCTAGACTTCCCCCAGCACAACTTGAGACTGTGTCCCCTTGTTCTACTGGTGGTTGCCTGGGAGAAGAGGCCAACCCCCACCTGGCTACAGACTCCCTTCAGGTAGTTGTAGACAGCAATGAGGTCCCCCCTGAGCCTCCTTTTCTCCAGGCTAAACATCCCCAGCTCCCTCAGCCTCTCCTCACAGGGCTGTGCTCCAGCCCCTCACCAGCTGGACTCAATGACCTTAAAGGTCTTCTCCAACCAAAACAATTCTATCATTCTATGATTTTTGAAGCAGATAAATCCAGCCATAAAAGCAACAAACTGTTGATTAAAAGCTCAGTGTGGTTCTTATGTAAATAAGACGTCAACATTAAAATTCACACTTAACTATGTTTACCTCCAAAACTGTCGAGCTCATCAATTATTAGGCATTGTTTTAATGCACACAGTATGCCCTCATAATATGGCAATAAGTCCCAAAGACTTATGTAAAACATCTCTTTTTTAATCATGTCGAGTTTCATCGACAAAACTAATCACTACAAAGCCAGTGGCTAAAAAAATAAAACACAAAAAAACCTCCACCAAAACCCAACCAAAAATAAAAAACCCTGCAAACAAAATGAACCTTTAAAAGCTAATGACTTAAGGGTGATTTTTACAGACATATAAAGTATGTTAGGGGCTTTACCCTATTTGTCATTAGCACATGTTTTGAAAGCTTGGCTAATATAATGTGACACAAAATTAGTCAAACACAATTCACGCAATATTGTTTAATTTTACTCCTCATTTAACTTGGTTTTAAGCAAAATCATTCTGTCACATGACAACCTTCACTCCCAACCAGGAATATTTCATCAATGGGTGTCTGCTTTTAGAAATGAGTTATTAGGAACTGCATGCTGAACACATTCTTAACTAGAAAAACGATAAAGCTAATAGCTTCATCATCTCAGTGACAAACATCTACATACTTTATGCATTATTTACACCAAAGATATAAAAATGAAACTCTGGAATATCTGCTGCCATACTTCACAGTCATAGTTAAAGCGGTTAAAAATGTCCCACATTTATCTTCGGGGTGGCTTTTGGATTTGCATAGGGATATTTGCATAGCGGGTTGCAGTCTGCTCTTAATGTAAAATTTAACCTTTGTACTCTCCCTCTGATGTAGAAGGTATACTCATTAAGGTAAAAATAATGGTAAAAATAAGTCTGCTGGTGATATACATTCCAGGAATGATTCCCATGAGCGGTGAGGAAAGGTAAAATGTGGGTGGGAAAGCTTTTAATTGAATTAACTCCTCATTTCCTACATTTTTCTTTCAAATTTCACTGGTGGAGAGCAAGTTGAGAAAGATTTGTCAACTGTGTGGGCTGCACCAAGTTCTACCCCCAGCACTGAGGCTCTTGGCACCCTTCAATCCTGTGTAACAGAATGCATTTCTAGGTGCAGAACAAGAACTAAATGCCTGATATTTGTTGAATGATCACAGAATCACAGCCTGTTTTGGCTTGGAAGTGACCTCAAAGATCATCTAGTTCCAACCTTCCTGTCATGGGCAAGTACACCTTCTACTAGAACAGGTTGTTCAAAGCTTCATGAAGCTACCTGAAGGGAGGCTGTAGCCAGGTGGGGTTGGTCTCTTCTGCCAGGCAACTAGCAACAGAACAAGGGGACACAGTCTCAAGTTGTGCCAGGGGAAGTCTAGGCTGGATGTTAGGAGGAAGTTCTTCCCAGAGAGAGTGATTGGCACTGGAATGGGCTGCCCAGGGAGGTGGTGGAGGCACCGCCCCTGGAGGTGTTGAATCAAAGCCTGGATTTGACACTTAGCATCATGGTCTAGATGACTGTCTAAGGCTGGGTGCTAGGTTGGACTGGATGATCTTGGAGGTCTCTTCCAACCTGGTTGATTCTATGATTCTATGATTCATCCAACCTGACTTTGAACACTTCCTGGGATGGGGCATCCACAGCTCCTTTGAGCAACTTGTTCTAATGTCTCATCACCCTCACTGTGAAGAATTTCTTCCAAATATCTAAACAAAATCCACCCTCTTCTCATCACTGACCTACAATAGGTGAGTTCTATAAGGCATTTCTGATCCCTGGATAAAGCACATGTTGGTTTTGGATTTATTTTTTTTAATAGTGGGAGGGTTGAAAGCCCTCTGCTGGGTGGACAAGTTGAGAGAGTTGGGGTTGCTCGGCTTGGAGAAGAGGAAGGTCCAGGAAGACTTTGTTGTGACCTTTCAGGACTTAAAGGCTCCAGTAAGAAATCTAGAGACAGAGTTTTTAGCAGGACCTGCTGAGACGGGACAAAGGATTTAAACTAAAACAAGGAGATTCAGACTGGAGAGAAAGGAATGTTTGACAGTGAGGGTGGTGAGAGCCTGGCCCAGTCAGGCCAGAGAGGTGGTAGGTGCCTGGAACTATTCCAGGTCAGGTTGTTTGGGCCTCTGAGCAGCCTGCTCCAGCTGCAGATGTCCCTGCTGACTGCAGGAGAGTTAGATCAGGTGATCTTTAAAGGTCTTTTCCAACACAAACTATTCTAGGATTCTGTGATTCTAGGATTCTAGGTGCCATTTTCTGAGCATCAGGACTCAACAAGAAGCATGTGTCTCAGGCTGGTGTTGGGGAACAGCCAGAAATCAAAGATCTTGAATCCGCTGCAGTTTCATACAACTCAGAAGCTCATAATTCCACCTTTGTTTTTTCCCCATCCAAAACCAGATTGTTCTAAACAACTCCTAAAAGAAACAACAGTACTTTTGCCTGCTTCTCATTTATTGATGCTTTAAAAGTAGAGACATCATCTTTCTGCATGCAAAGCATATTGATATTACAGGGCAGAAGAGCAGATGATCCACCAGGGCTTTGCTTCATGCTCTGAGACAACACGGATGACTCTGCTGAACACTGCACAGCACTTTTGCAGCCTAACAGCTCCCAAACAATTAAATCCTTCCAGCACCTTCTATTTTCATTTCCAAAAAACTCATACAATCACCTCTACTTTTATTACCATTCATATGTCTGCAATGACTTACAAAACAGTTTTGGCTGGAAAGGACCTTGAAGATCATCTAGTTACAGCTCCTCTGCTATGGGCAGGGACACTTTCCATTAGGCAAGGTTGCTGAAGGCCTCATCCAGCCTGGCCTTACACTTCCAGGGAGGGGAGCATCCACAACCTATTCCATGCTCCCTGTAAAGAGTTTCTTTTTTATCTCCAGACTAAATGTACCCTCCTCAAGGTAAATCCATTCATTGTCTTCCTATCAGTACAAGCCCTAGGTAAAAGTCCCACTCCAGCTTTCTTTAGGCCCCCTTCAAGTACTGCAAAGCTGCCTTAAGGTATCCCTGGAGTCTTCTCTTCCCCAGGCTGAACAGCCCCAGCTCTCTCAGCCTGCCCTCAGAAGGGTCGTGCTGCAGCCCTCTAATCATCTTTGTGGCCTCCTCTGGACCTGCTCCGGCAGTTTGATATCCTTTTAATGCTGGGGGGGGGGAGTGGGGGGGCACCAGAACTGGACACAGTACTGCAAGTTTCTGTTTCCTTATTCATTCAAAAAAAAAGAAAAACCAAAAGGGGGGGAAAAAAAAAGGCCTTTTTGTGAAAGAATTCTGCAGGCCTTACTCACACAGGGTAATTGGCCCATTATTTCTGTCCTTTTTTTCGGGGCAGATCTCACGTTGGCGTTTTCTCTGCGCTGACCCACCAACGACCTCCGCCGTTGACCTCAAAGGACTACTTTCTCTTTTGGTAAAAGATAATTCAGTCTCTCTGGTATGCCTCCTGGGCACAGTCAAAATTATGTCTGGTGATTCCGCGCCATGGACCGACTGTCTGCGAAGGACTCGGCTTCATACCGCCGCCTTCAATTAATTCAGGACCTCGGGATGGCCTTGAACTGCCCTCGCTGGTGGGGAATGGCTCCCGCCCTGTCCCCACGGAGCCCTCACCTCTAATAAACACTGCTCTTTAAACACAAGCAGGTGCTTTGGAGGATATGTAAATGCATTGATTTTTCATAAAGACAGTTAGTTAGCGGCCAGTACTCGCCATTGGCTCTGTGGAGAGAGGGGGAAGGCTTGGACAGGGGGTAGGGATGCTTCAGGATTGTACAGCCTCCCCCCAGAAGTTTGAAATAAAAGCAGTCGGGTCCATTTTGAGCCAAAAGACAGGGCAGGAATTGAGAATTGGACTTTTACTTATTTACTACCTCATCCAGACCTGCTGGTGATGGTTCTTGTAAAGATGCTCAGCGAGGTAAATAAAAAGCTTGGAGCCCCAGCAACTGGCTGTTATTACAGCACCGAGTGGAGGTGTACAGAGCAGGAAATAACTCTCCCAGGGATAAATTACATGTGATGAGGGCCAAAAGAATACAGCTCCTATTTCAGGAAGTCTTCCAGGCAAAAGCAGAGATTTGGCAGTTTTAGCGTTCCTTTCAAGACAATCCACATCCACCAAAAACATTACTCTTCACAGAGTACCCCAGAGGCCTTTCCAATCATCTGGATGCTTGCAGTTATTCCATTCCCTCAAATTCAACACAGATCTTCTTTATTAATTTTAATTTGTCATCAATAACCTGACAGGCTCTCTTTCGGCAAGAAATACTGTATTAACTGTTTCACTCACTGTGGCAGCTATTAAAAATGTGATAATGATTAGCAGTAATGAGGTCAAATAGAATAATGTGAGTATAAGTTGCTACCAGCGAAATATATAACACAAGAGGATTTATTATGTTCACTTGCTGAAATGTAATTTAAAAACAGGATATTACCACCTGCTATGCTGGCTCATAGGGTTATCCAGATCATTTAAACATTTCCTGCTAATATGTTTATTTGCTTCTGGCAGATATTACCACGACTGTATTTCAAATAACTACACTTAAAACAAAGTTAAATGCTCCTATTGACTCAATATAAATATGAGCATGGAAAGCGCTGATTAGACAAGGAGCTGGTAAACAAAGTTATCTGAGCATCAGTATCATTCAGTGGGGGGAAAAAAAATGATGCAATAACTTTGAGAGTTGTGGCTAATAAATCAGAGCAGATCTCTGGTAAAGAAACTTTTTGTAGGTGCTAAGGAGAGATATGTAAGAGTCGTAAGGATAGTGCTGCTGGTATATGAATCCTCAAGGAGAGAGAGGAAAGTTCTGGGCTTCCTAGTTCAAGAGAGACAGGAAACTGCTGGAGAGAATCCAGCAGAGATTACAAAGATGCTGAAAGGCCTGGAGCATCAATGTGAGGAGGAAAGGCTGAGAGATCTGGGGTTGTTTAGCCTGGAGAAGAGTAGCCTGAAAGGGGATCATCTCAACCCCAACCACACTAGGATTCTGGGACTGCATGAGAGCTCAGTAAGTTTACAGATGGCACTAAATTGGGTAGGAGTAGGGTAAGAAGGCTCTGAAAAAGGATCTGCCCATGCTACATCAATGCACCGAGGCCAATTGTATGAGGTTTAGCAAAGTGTTGCTCCTGCACTTGTGTCACAGCAACTCCATGAATGCTCCGTGCTTGAGACAGAGTGTCTGGGAAGTTGTCTGGCAGGAAGAAACCCATGGGTGCTGGTTGATAGCAGCTGAAAATGAGCCAGGAGTATGCCCAGGTGGCCAAGAGGGCCACCAGCATCCTGGGCTACACTGGCAACAGTGTGGCCAGCAGGAGTACGAAAATGGCTGTGCTCCTCTACTCAGCACTGGTGAGGTCACATCTCAAATCCTGGGTTAAGTTTTGGGACTCTCATCCCAAGAAAGACATTGAGGTGCTGAAGTGTGTCCAGGCAAAGGCAACAAAGCAGGTGAAAGATATGGAGAACAGGCCTGGTGACAGACAGCTGAGGGGACTGCGGTTGTCTGGTCTGGAGAAGAGGACACTGAGGAGAGACCTCATTGCTCTCTACAACTCTCTGAAAGGAGACTGGGTCCAGGTGGGGGTCACTCTCTTCTCCCTAGTATCAGGTGTCAGAAGAGGAAATGGCCTGAAATTGTGCCAGGGGAGGTTCAGGTTGGGTACTAGGAAAAAAATATTTCCTGTGAGAGTTGTCAGGCATGGAAAAGGCTACCCAGGGAAGCAGTGGAGTCATTGTCACTGAAGGCGTTCAAGAAACATGTGGACATGGCACTTTGGGACATGCTGATATTAGGTTGCTGGTTGAACTCAATGATCTTAGAGGTCTCTTCCAGTCCAAGGACTTCTATGATTCTGTTATAAATACCTGGGCAAATTATGGGAAACATTAAAACATGGTCGAGGAAGAGACTGAAAGATAATCTTATGTCTCATCTATATGCTCCTAAGAAGACTTCAGATTTTGATATCTTCATATAACTTTTCAATTTGTTGATCAGAATAGATTAATCCTGGGTTTTCATAGCCGTGACACAGAGCAATTTGATAGAGACCTGGATGAAACTGTAGGAACACTTGAGCTACAAAAGCTTCTTCAGCTTGGGAAGATAAGAGTTTAATATAACAAAAATAAAAAATGAAAAGCTCATCCTCATCTGGTTGAGCTTTAATTTTGAGCAGAGATTATGGAGTCAGGCCAAATTACATTTCTGCTTACACTGTTTTAAATCCCTGAAATAAACCAGAATTCAACCTTAAAGCTGTGGGAAGGGGTGTATCTCTGAGAAGGAAAAGCTGAGAGACCTGGAGCTGTTGTGACTGCCTGAGACGGGATCTTCTGAACCCCAACCATGCTGTGATGGTGTTCTGTGAGAGCTCACTAAGTTTCGTGATGACACTAAACTGGGTGGGAGCATTGATACACTTGAGGGCAGGAAGGGTCTGCAAAGGGTTCTGGACAAGCTGGCGATGGACACAAACTGGGACCCAAAAGGTTTTATATGAAGATAATGAGACACGTACTTGGTGTGAGGTGCTGGAGCCCTGGAGCAGGCTGCCCAGAGAGGTTGTGAAGTCTTCTCTGGAGAGATTCCAAATCTCTTGATCCTGGGCAAGCTGCAGTGGGTGACCCTGCTCTAGTATGGAGGCTGGATTAGATGATCTCCACATGTCCCTTCCAGCACCCACCATTCTGGGCCTCTGGAGTTCTGCTCAATGTACATGATTCAGCCATCAGCACTGAAACTCTTGCACCTTGGCAAGATGGGCTGGTAGAAGTGAAGTCCTGCTAAGGTTGAAAGTTGGATCTTAAAGTCTCTTCCAACCAAAATGATTCTATAATTCTGTCCCAAGCAGGATTGCTTTCATTCTGTACCCCGTTCCTTTCTGTACTCAACACTGGTCAGGCCACAACTTGAGTACTATGTCCAGTTTCAGGTTCCTCAGTTCAGGAGAGATGTTGAGATACTGGAATGTCTCTAGAGAAGGGTGACAAAGCTGGTGAAGGGCCTGGAACACAAACCCTATGGGGAGAGGCTGAGGGAGCTGGAGGTGTGCAGCCTGGAGAAGAGGAGGCTCAGGGAGGACCTCATTACTGTCTACAACTACCTGAAGGGAGGTTGTAGCCAGGTGAGGGTTGGTCTCTTCTCCCAGGCAAGCAGCATCAGAACAAGGGGACACAGTCTCAAGTTGTGCTGGGGGAGGTCTAGGCTGGATGTTAGGAGGAAGTTCTTGACAGAGGGAGTGATTGGCATTGGAATGGGCTGCCCAGGGAGGTGGTGGAGTCACCATCCCTGGAGGTGTTCAAGAAATAACTAGCTGAGGCACTTAGTGCCATGGTCTAGTTGACTGGCTAGGGCTGGGTGCTAGGTTGGACTGGATGATCTCGGAGGTCTCTTCCAACCTGCTTGATTCTATGATTCCATGATTCAATGATAGAACAAAACTCCCCAACACATGATTTCTGCCTTGGAATTAGAGAGCAGGGCTCAGGCCACAAACCCTTAGGTAGTCTGCACTACTAAGTATTCACTGGAGTAATTGAGCTGATGGAAGACTTTCACAGAACCCCAGAATCATAGAACAGTTGAGGTTGGAAGGGACCTTTAAGGTCATTGCTGCAGTCAGCAGTGATATCTTCAACTATTACAGGTTGCTCAGAGCCCCATCAAGCTTTACTTTGAATGCCTCCAGGGATAGGGCCTCTAACACCGCTCTGGGTAACCTGTTTCAGTGTTCCACCATCCTCATATTGTAAAGAACTTCTTTCTAGTGTCCAGTCTGTATCAACCTCCCCTGGTTTATGGAAAATCAAAGTTAAGAGCTTAGGACCAATCCTGCACCAGCTCTGTACTCACCTGGGATTTGTGAAGAGAAAGAAAGAGGTGAAAAAGTAAAAAATAAAGAGAGTTAGAAGGGAAAAATAAAAAGTGAAGAGTAGAGGGAGAATGAGATAGATCAGAGCTCTTGAAAAGTCAAGTGATGGATAACATGGGGTAGGGAAGGGCAGAGGGACAAATTAGGCGGTGACATCTCAGCACCCCGCATGCCATATGTCTAAAGTGCTATTCTAGGAGCATTGGCTTCCTGCAGCAACACCAATCACCAGTGCTGTGTCACAAGGAGAAGTCATTAGGGGCTTCCAGACATGCAGAACTCTGCCCAGGTACCCATCAGCCCTCTGCAACCATGCTGCTCCTCAGCTGTAACACCACCACTGCCTTTACATATCAGCTAAATTTGAATTGATGATAGGTACAGTGTTTGTAATCCTACATCAAGCGGCGCTTGTGTCTGGCATTTATTTGTGCTATTGCTTTGGCAGCTTCTTCCAGAGCCTCCTCTCATCTGACATGTCAGCTCTACAATCAAAGAGGAATAGTGAATTCACTTTTACAGTTAGGCAAGCTGAATGCTATTACCCATGTATTTGTCACCAACCTGCAGATCCCAGCCTCTAATCTGCCATCTGGATGGATGCTACAAAGTTAAGAGCCAGGGACATGCATTTCTCAGTAACTACCTGCTGTCAGCTATTATTTTAAGGATCCTGTGATTTTCTTTTATTTTGACTAGAAAAAACAAGGCAGCTGCAGTAATAAAAAGGCATATCAACTAGTCACTTTCTGGCAGATTTGTCACTGGTGTGGATACAGTAGTGGTATTTTTTGTTAGCAAATGTATACAGTAGAATACAATATTGTAAATCTGCAGCGTGTTCTCCACAAAGAGAAAGGGGAAAAAAAATCCTTTTTAGAACCTGCTATAGCAGTCAGGCAAATAAAAAATGGAAACTTATTTCTTTTCACCTCATTGCACTCACACTTCACTTTTTTTCTGCTACAATATTGGCCATTGTGTGCAACAGACTTGGTGTAAAGGCTCTGTTTGGTGGTAAAAAAATCACTGCTGGCCTCCAGTTTGAGCTCAATCCTAACTGCAGCACCCTCATAGAATCAGAGAATGGGAGGGGTTGGAAGAGATCTCTAGATATCATCCAGTCCAACCCCTCTGCTCAAGCAGGATTACCCAGGGAAGGTCACACAGGAACACAAACAGACTGGTCTTGAACATCTCCAGAGGAGGTGGCCACACAGCCTCTCTGGGCAACCTGCTCTGAGGCTTCAGCACTCTCACAGTAATTTTTCTTTCCTTTGAGGTGGAACTTCCTGTGTTGCAGTTTGTATCCATTGCTCCTTGTCCTATCATAAGGCACCACTGATAAGAGACTTGCTCTTTCTTCTTGACACCCACGCTTCAGATATTTATATATATCCATAAGATCTCCTCTCAGTCTTCTCTTCTCACTGGTCTCTCAGCCATTCCTCATCAGACAGATGTTCAAGTTCCTTCATCATCCCCATAGCCTTCACTGGACATTCTCCAGTAGCTCCCTGTCCCTATTGGATTGGGGAGCCATGAACTGGGAAGCCCAGAACTGGACATAGTACTCCAGATGTGGTCTCATCATGGCAGAGTACAGGGAAAGAACTTCTTTTGACTTGCTGGCCACATTCTCCTGAATGAACTCCAGGAGACCTTCTGGCCTTCTCAGCCACATTGCAGTCATATGGATAACTTCTTGTCCACCAGAACTCCCAAGTCCTTCTCTGTGAAGCTGCTTTCCAGGTCAACCCCTAATCTGTACTGGTGTTGCTCCTCCCCAGGTGCAGGGCTCTACACTTATTCTCTTTGAAGCTCATCAGGTACTCCTTTACCAAGCTCTAAGGTCTGTCTAGATCTCACTGAATGGATGAGTTACTGCCCATGTCCCACACTGTAAATATTTGCTGAGATAAAACAGATTTTCTGATTGGAGAATATGGAGAACAAGAATAACTTTTCCATTAACAATTGAACAACAAAGAGTTTCTCAAAATAATTTGTTATAATTAAAAAGAAAGCAAAAGAACACAAAACAGAGGCTAAAAATATGCCAGAGGATGACACTGGGCCAAATGAATCCCCTGTGTGCCTCTATTTCAGTCAACACAGTTGTATCAGGAGAAAAAATGATAATTAATTGTTGTGAATATGAGTATGAAGCAAGTGATGAGAACAGTAGGAGTACAAAAAAATCACCCAGTTCCTGTGACTGTACACAAGAACAAATGGGTTCACTGTCAAACTGCTGCACGATGTTTGAGATGATAAAGCCAGGGTTCTCCTTCTGCTTTGTCATTTTTAGAAAGATCATGCTTGCAGTTCTCATTGTGGCTCGACAAAACACTTTAAAAAGTTGCTGTACTGTGTCCATGAACTAAGAGAGAGATCCAGAACCAAAAATGGGAGTCCAGTGGAGGCTATGAAGGAACTGGAACTATGAGGGAACTGGAACATCTCTGTGAGGAGGAAAGGCAGAGAGACCTGGGGCTGTTTAGTCTGAAGAAGAGCAGCCTGAGAGGGAATTTTCTCAATGCTCAGCAAGACTTGAAGGGTGAGGGATAAGAAAATGTGGTCAGACTCTTCTCAGAGGTACCCAGTGACAAGACAAGTGACAACAGGCACAAACTGGAATCCAAGAGTTCCCACCTGACTCTTCTCAGAGGTGCCCAGTGACAGGACAAGCAGCAACAGGCACAAACTGCGATCCAAGAGTTCCCACCTGAGCAGGAGAAAATTCTTTGCTGTGAGAGCCCTGAAGCCCTGGACCAGGCTGCCCAGAGAGGTTGTGGAGTCTCCATCTCTCCTGGGCATTGTGATCTTGGGCAAGCTGCAATCAATGACCCTGTTTTAACAAGGGGGGTTGCATTAGATGCTCTCCAGAAGTCCCTTCCAGGCCCCACCACGATGGGATTCTTTTTGATGTGGAAACCAAATTCCAGGATCCAAGGTGCCCACAGTGGGTGGAACATCTCCACTGTGCTGCAGGCCTGTGTAGGGCCAGCATTCTTCCTGTGAGGATCACATACTCTGGTTTTGCAGAGAAAAATGATGCTTTGGCCCTAAAAGCTGGGAAATGTGTAGCAAATTCACCAGCACAGCCCCTGAGCAAATCCTTTCACCTGACTGAATTCTCCCCCCTACTCCAAATGCAGAGGCACTACAGAGATGGCAAGACACTGAGCTGGGTTGCCCAGAGAGTTGGTAGATCCCCCATCTCTGGAACCATTCCAGATCAGGCTAGTTTGGACTCTGAGCAACCTGCTTTAGTTACAGATGTCCCTCCTGCAGTGAGATTGGGCTAGATGACCTTTAATGGTCCCTTCCAACCTAAATCTTTCTATGATTTGATGATCTCACCCATCCCCATGGCCATTACTGGAGTAGCTGTAATTTACATGGAGAAGGTGCACACTGACAACGACAAAAGGAAAAGCCCCATTTCTTTCTCCTGTGCTTATGCAAGTGACAAGTGACTCTCCAACTTTATTTCAGCAACTAAATAAAAAATAAGGTTGAAACAGAACTCTGATAGCAGTAGGATTACAGCTGAAACATCCAGAGATCTATGCAAACAGTACTGGGAGTATCTGTAAATCCGAGTGCTCTATAAGTCAATCTTCATTCAAACGTGCTCAGTTCAGCTGCAGTTAAGATGAACTCAACCTTGAAGTCTTTGTCACACTTGAGCGTACTGGATTTGCCTGCATGTCACCTAAGCCAATTGCTGGTCCCTCAGCTCTTAGCATTTTTGAAGTGTGTGGGCATACAACGGCCAACAGAAGTGGTCAAAGACCTTCAAAAGGAGCCTTGGATAGAAAGTGGTTATTCTATAGTACTTGAGGCAGGCTGGAAAGAGATGTTACAGAGTTTCCTTCTCTGGAGAAATTCCAAACCTGCCTGGACATTGTGATCCTGAGCAACTTGCTCTGAGTGGTCCTGCTTTAGCAGGGAGCCTAGACTAGATCATAGAATCATAGAATCATAGAATCAACCAGGTTGGAAGACACCTCCAAGATCATCCAGGCCAACCTAGCACCCAGCCCTAGCCAATCAACTACACCACGGCACTAAGTGCCTCATCCAGACTTTTCTTGAACACCTCCAGGGATGGTGACTCCACCACCTCCCTGGGCAGCCCATTCCAATGCCAATCACTCTCTCTGCCAACTACTTCTTCCTAACATCCAGCCTATACTTTCCCCAGCACAACTTGAGACTGTGTCCCCTTGTTCTACTCGTGGTTGCCTGGGAGAAGAGGCCACCCCCCACCTGGCTACAGTTTCCCTTCAGGTAGTTGTAGACAGCAATGAGGTCCCCCCTGAGCCTCCTCTTCTCTAGGCTAAACACCCCCAGCTCCCTCAGCCTCTCCTCATAGGGTTTGTGTTCCAGGCCCTTCACCAGCTTTGTCACCCTTCTCTGGACACATTCCAGCACCTCAACATCTCTCTTGAATTGAGGGGCCCAGAACTGGACATAGTACTCGAGGTGTGGCCTGACCAGTGCTGAGTACAGGGGCAGAATAACCTCCCTCAAATTATGGAATAGAATCATAGATTGTTTCAGCTGGAGGAGACCTCTAAGATCATTGAGTCCAACTGTCAACCACCATGGCCATTAAACCACATCCCAAAGTGCCACATCTACGTGTGTTTCAAACACCTCAAGGATGGTGACTTCCTCACTGCCCCAAGCAGCCTGTTCCAACAACTGACTGCTCCTCCAGGAAAGAAATTTTTCCTCATCTCTAACCTAAACCTCCCCTGGCACAATTTCAGGCCATTTCCTCTCAGTCTACCTCCTGATACTACGGTGAAGAGACTGACCCCCACCTCACTCCACTACAGTTCAGGAAACTGTAGAGACCAATGAGGCCTCCTCTCAGCCTCAGCTTCCCAACATGTCCAGAAAGCCTGCTGACTGCAGAGAGTTTGGACTAAATGACCTTGAAAGGTCCCTTCCAACCCAACTGATTCTATGATTCTATGAAATTCAACCCTCTTCTTGACCACCCACTCAATTCCAATCGCAAAACTGGCTTTCATCCTGCCTCGTGCTTCTTCACCCTCCAACTGAACACCCTATTAACAATTTGTGTAAGTCCCTTGCCCAGGATATTACTGCTCCACCAGACTGTTGACTCCAATTTCATAAATGTGTAAGAAGTGAGCAAATTAAGTAGTATGAACTATGACAGTCCTCTGACACTGACAGTGTAGTGTACTGGCCCACACATGCTGTACAGCATAATGATTACATTACAATCTTGTGATATTATTCAAAATGACTTCAGATAAATGAATGATAAACTAGGGGTTATGCTTCCTTTATTACAGGGCTGATAAGGTAGCTAATCAGTGTCCAAGTATATGTCATTACATAAATTATGAACCAGGGTTTGATGTCTATTCCCAAAGAGCCAGAGCCCGAGTGTCATCTGGCATAAGTCTGCAGCCTGACAAATGAATTCTGAAAACAACAGTCGGGTTTGTTCTAAACTGTATTAATCAATTACTAATAAATAACCTTAAAAGGGTGCTGGAGAGTCTTTTAATCTATTAGCAGAATTTCCTACTAACTAATCCTGCATTTTCTTTCCTATGGAAGATTAACTTTCTGTGCAAGGATTTGAACCTTCCTGCCCCCTCTGAAGGAATGATCTTTTGACAGCTCTGAAAAGAAGAAATAAGGCATGCAAGATCCTGCCTGGAATAAACTCTTTGCAACTTAGAAAGCCATTATGAGGGCTTGAAACTGCAGCCCAACCTCTGGCATCTGGGGACAGGCTGGTGCTGCCCACCATAAGAAGAAGGGGAAATGGTTTTTAACTGCAGAAAGGCAGATTTAGATTGGGCATCTGGAGTGCTGTTCTGGGCTCCTCAGTTCAAGAGGGACAGGGGTATACCAGAGAGTGTCCAATGCAGGCTGAGAGGATGATGAAGAGATTACCACACCTGTCTGATGAGGAAAGGCTGAGAGACCTGGGGCTGTTTAGACAAAAAAAAAGAAAAAAGAGAATGAGAGGTCTTATTAATGTTTATAAATATCTGAAGGGTGGGAGGCAAGAAGAAGGGGATAGGCTCTTCTCAGTGGTGCCCTGTGGTAAAAGGGGATTACTTGTAAGGGTCAGTGGTGATAGGGCAAGGGGCAATGGCTTTAAACTAGAACAAGGTAGATTTCAACTGGACATTAGGAAGAAGTCCTTACTGTGAAAGCGGTGAGACACTGGAACAGGCTGCCCAGAAATGTCATGGACACCTCATTCCTGGAAGCGTTTAAGACCAGCTGAAGCTCTGAGCAACCTGGTTTAGTGGGAGGTGTCTCTACCCATAGAAGAGGGGGTGGAACTACAGGATATTTAAAGACCCTTCCAACTTGAGTCATTCAATGATTCTATAATTATCACATCCAACTGTCAACCTAACACTGTCATCTCCTTTCTTGTCCTATCAACTGTTAGAATCATATAATCATACCAGAATTAAGATTGGGAAAAGATCTCTAGAATCATCAAGTCCAAGCATCAAACCAATACCACTGTGGCCATTTAATCATATCCCAAAGTGCCACGTCCACATATTTCTTGAACACCTTCAGGGATGATGACTCCACCACCTCCCTGAGCAGTCTGTCCCAAAGTCCCACCACTCTTTTGGTAAAGAAATTCTTCCTTAATTTTATGGATCTTCCTTAATTGTATGGATCTATTGTTCAGCAGCAGGGTGTGAAGTGACAACACATGGGAAGAGGAGAACAAATGCCAGCTTAGCCCCAAGAATTGAGGATTTGGGGGGGGTTTACTACTGTTGGCCAGGGGCAGGTGAAGGGGGACTTGGTGTTGTCTGGATGGTGTCAGTGGAGAGCTGCAGCCCTGACAGATGAGTGGAGCTGATGGATAGAAAAGCTGGTGACAAGTTGCACTGAGATAATGATTGCTGGGCAGCAGGAGCCATTAGGATGTCATGGAAAAATCCTGAGATTAATGAACAGCAGTGAGTTGGATAAGAAATGGGATAAAAAGGGAAGGGCTGGGAAGAGCAGCATAATGTTTATTTGAGGAGGGTTAATCAAAAGAAGCAAATAATTAAAGCTGCAGTTATTTCCTGAACAGATTACTGAAATTATAATTGGAGGGGAAAAAAAAAACCCAAACTCAAAAAAAACCACAATCCAACCTAAAGCAGAAATAAAAAGGTAGTGCTGAGCAGCAGCCTTCCCGTGGAAGGACTGGAGGCTCCCCTCCAGCCAGCCCCAGCAGGATGATCTGAAGTGTTTTTTCCTTCTGTGATTGCCAAACACAAGCCCCACATGCCATGCTTTGGAGCAGTGCTGTTCATCTATCACGTGTAAATAATTATTTCAGAAGTAAAGATTAAATGTTGACCGTAAAAACAATTAAAGTCACTCCTCACACTTTTTAATGTCAGACAGTAAAAGCAAATTATTTCATCATCAATCTTGCACCCAACAGTTTCACTGGAAAAGTAATTCTATTTGCAGTTTTATTTCTAGCATGAGAAAAACCTCTTCTGTAGCACCACATTTATCATAGAATCATAGAATTGTTTCAGATAGGAAAAAAACCACCAAGATCTTCCAGCTCAACCATCAAACAAGCACTGCTGTGGTCATTAAACCATGGCCCAAAGTGTCACATTCACACATTTCTTGAACACCTCCAGGGATGTTCACTCGACCACCTCTTTGGGCAACTTATTCCGGAGAAGTCCTGAAATCTCTGGCTGAGATGACCTGGAGCTGTTGAACCTGGAGAGCAGCCTAAGAGGGCATCTTCTCAATGCTCAGCCAGAGCTGAAGGGCAGGGGCCAGGCAATTTTCAGTGGTGCCTGGTGACAGGATAATGGGTGACAGACACAAACTGGAACCTAGCAGGTGCCATTTGAAGATGAGGAGAAAATTCTTTAGTGAGAGGATGCTGGAGCCCTGGAGCACACTGTCCAGAGAGGTTGTGGAGTCTTCTTCTCTGGACACTGTAATCCCGGGTAAGCTGCTGTGGGTGACTCTGCTTTAGCAGGGAGTTTGGACTAGATGATCTTCAAAGGTCACTTCCAAGCACCAGCATGCAGGGATTCTGTGATTCAAGTTTGTTTTTTTCTTGTTGTTTTTCTTTTTCCCGTGCTCGTTATGATTTCAGGAAGAACAGAACACTCTGAAATTAAAAGATGACCTCAGAAGGCAGCAAAATTAGAACAGGAGCCAGGAACGTGCCTTCAGTCATGTGGAAGAATGCTGTATCCTAACGACTTCACATCTGTTTGGTGTTCCATTTGAAAACACCAGTGCTCAACCCTGGCAAACATTATAAATAGAAAATCCATGTTAAATTTGAAATATGATAGAATACATGAGGGAAAAGAAAAGTCATCGCAGCCTGGTGAGAGACTATGCTCAGGAAAGGATTAGAATCACAGAACTCTTGAAATTGGAAGAGATCTTTGAGATCAACAAGTCCAACCATTTGCCTAGATCTTGCTATCCTGCCACTGCTGCTAATTCACTGCCACTAAACCATGTCTATCGGCACCACATCCATGAAGCTTTTGAATACCTCCAGGGTTGGTGACTGCACCATGTCCCTAGGTAGCCTGTTCCAATGTCTGATAACAATTTCTGGAAAGAAATCCAACCTGAAACCCCCTCGGTACATTTTTCAGGCTGTTTCCTCTTGTCCTGTCACTTGTTGCATATGAGAATAGACTCAGCCACACCTCACTCCAACCTCCTTCCAGAGAGTTGCAGAAATCAATGAGGTGTACCTTCAGCCTCCTCTTTTGAAGACTAAACAATCCCAGTTCCCTTGGGTTCCTTGAAAGGTGTGTGATTAAGAGATGCTGACCCTTTTTCAAAGGCAGTGGTTGCTACTGGGGGTAGAAAATGGGAGGGACTGTCCTACAGCACACTGGGCACAAGGCAAAGGTGATACAGGTGCCTGAAAGCACCTGGCAATTTAATGGTTTGGGTGGGAAAGGACCTTAAAGATCATCTATTTCCAACCCTCATGCCATGGGCAGAGGCACTTTGCGCTAGACCAGGTTGTTCAATGCCTCATCCAATCTGGCCTTGAACACCTCTAGGAAGGGGCCATCCACAACCTCCCTGAGCAACCTGTTCCAGTGTCTCACCACCCTCACTGTAAAGAATTCTTTCCTAATCTAAGACTTCCCTCCATAGTCTTAAATCTATTCCCTCTCATCCTATCACTACAAGCCCTTTCTTCCAGAAGCTCACCATTCAAAGCTAGAGAACAACAAAAAACTGCTATCACAGGGGAAGATTTGAAAATGTGCTCTGAATTATTATCTGATGGTACATCGTGCTCCTCAAATGTTCCTTGTATTTCCTTGGTAAGGGTGATGAAGGTGCAATCTGAAGGCAGATGTAGCTCATAGCACTTGCATCTCTCACGACGACAGTATTGACAGTGTTCTCAAAGAGCTGGGGAAAAAATGGTGAAACTATGTGGTCTAATGCCTGTTCCTTGCCTAGATCACCCCTCATAGATTCTGCATCTCTCTGCAGTTACATCACAGATTACCCCTCATAGATTCTGCATCTCTCTGCAGTTACATCACAGAATACATGATTCGATTTGCAATCCAGCAAATAGGGTCATGGATAAAGGCTTTGCAAGTATCTACAGAAGAAAAAAAAAGAGGTGGTTATTTAAGGGCTTCAGAAGTGAGATAATGAAAATATCTGGTGCAGAAATAATCAAAAGATTTTCTAATTTACCTTTCTGAGTAGCCCTTTGAACCTTTCATCTATAGACACATAGACTCATAGAACGGTTTTGGTTGCAAGGGACCTTAAACATCACTTAGCTCCAAGCCTTCTGCCATGGGGGGAGTTGGACTGGATGGTCTCCAGAGGTACCTTCCAATCTCTACAGCTCTGTGATTTTGTGATTTTTGTTTCTTGAGAGTATAAATGCCAAAGAATGCTGAACTTTTCCCCACTTGGACTTGCTGCAGGTTGTGGAAAAGCTCAGTTCGTTTAAAATTTTAAGTGAAGAAACTGTGACACCAGAAGCACCACAGTGGCACCAGGTATTAACTCATCTCCTAACCAACAATTGTCAATGGCATTTTTTTTTCTTAGGAAGAAAAATATTACAATAGTGTAAACAGAATCACAGAATCACAAAATGATGAGATTTGGAAGGGACCTCTGCAGATCATCCAGTCCAAGGACACTGCCAAGGCAGGGTCACTCATAGCAGGTTGCTAAGGATGACAATGTTCAGGAAGGTCTGGAATAGTTCTGTAGAAGATTTCACATCTTTGAGCAGTCTGCTCCAGGGCTCCAGCATCCTCACATCAAGGAAGTTTCTCCTCATCTTCAGATGAATCCTCCTGAGATACAGTTTGTGCCTGTTGCCCCTTGTCCTGTCTCAGGGCACCACCAAGAAAAGCCTGGCCTCATCTTCTTGTCTCCCACCCTTTAGGTCTTGCTGGGCATTGAGAAGAGCCCTTCCCAGGCTGCTCTTCTCTTCCTATGCTCAACAGTTCCAGGTCTCTCAGCTTTTCCTCCTCACAGAGATGCTCCAATCACTTCAGCACCTCTGGATCCTCCACTGCACTCTCTCGAGTAGTTTTCTGTTTCTCTTGAACTCAGGAGCCCAGAACCGGACCGGACCCAGGACTCCAGCTGTGGCCTCATTAGGGCAGAGTAGAGAGGGAAAAGTACTTCTCTGTACATGCTGGCCACAGCTTTCTTCATGCACCTTAATAACCTGAATAACTCAGGTTAGAATTAGAACCAGTTAGTCATTTGCTACTGATGACTTGAACACATGATCTATAGAGCACTGATGCAGAGACTGACAATGACAGCAACCTTTTAGCTATGTTTGCACTTACTCATCCCATAATGTTCAATTTTGCCACGGCAATCTCCATACCAAAAGTGGTTCACATTTATCTCCCAGCCTGATTTACAGACAACTTTATTTTACCTTGTGCTAGCACAACTTGAAAATGGCTTAGGATGTGCTTCATCTATCATATAATTAATCCCACTATTACTACACGAACTCTCACGTGTGATAATATTTTCCAGGAATGTTATGTTACAAAAAGGTCAAATATCATATAATTTTTCCTGCTGGATCCTCCTTCCAGCCATGTTTACCTTCAGATATTAGGTTCCAGAAGGGAAAAGGAACAACAGGACTTGATAGTCTGGTGAATATGGGTGGGTTAAACGACAGGCACACACCTGCCGAGCAGCTGCAGCTGCTGCTTTTGAATGGGGCACACTTTGGATGAGGTACTGTGCATCCTGCAGCCTCAGGTGGATGTGTCAGCTGCTGCACCTCCATGGAGAATGGCATGACCTGAGCACAGAGAGGTTGTGGAGTCCTCTTCTCTAGAGACATTCTAAACCCATCTGGACATCAATATTCTGGCGACCTATTGTGGATGATCCTGCTTCAGCAGGGGGGTTGGACTGGGTGATCTCCAGAGGTCCTTTCCAGCCCCTACCACGCTTGGGGTTCTGTGATTCTGTCTTATTCTGGGAATTGTTATGGCTGCTCATCAAGATCACAGAGAAAGTGATTTGCCATTGGAATGGGCTGCCCAGGGAGGTGGTGGATGCACTGTCCCTGGAGGTGTTCAAGAAAAGACTGGATGAGGCACTTAGTACCATGGTCTAGTTGACTGGACAGGGCTGGGGGATAGGTTGGACTGGATGATCTTGGAGGTCTCTTCCAACCTGGTTGATTCTTTTCTATTCTATTCTATTCTATTCTATTCTATTCTATTCTATCAGACTCGATGTGGCCCTGGACAGCCTGATCCAGTTGGATGGGTGTGAGAATCTAAATCCTCTCTCTCGTTCATCACTAAAGATTGCACAGTCTGTCCCTAATCAGCACAGACAAAGGTTGCCTTTGTTAACCCCCGGGACTCAGACTCGGTGCTTGGCTGAAAGCTCAGGGATGCAAACCAACAGATAATGCCTTGGAAACTCCTGGACCTCAGCCTGGCTGCAGTGCCCAGGATGCCTACATCTTACCTCAGCTACCCCAAAGAGAAAAGGCCTGTGTGTATTCAGGGTATGGACAGGTACAGCCAGGGACAGGGGTTGGAGGCCCTCCCCCCAGCAGCGCTGGACCCCTGCGAATGCAGGAGAATTCACAGGAAGATTTCCTGGAGAGTTGCACCTGGACACCGAGCAGAAAACTGTATAAAAGGCAGGAGCAAGGCCTGCCAAAGGGTGCACCTCCAGCAGGCTATCAAGGGTGCGCCTCCACCACGCTACCAAGTGGACCTCCACCAGACTATCAGAGCTGCACCAGCACCAGAAGAACCCCTGACGAACTCCACCAAAGATCATCCCTGGGCCACACACCAGTCTCTCTCTCTCTGCCCCCATCTGCAGCTGAGGCTAATATGATCCCAGCTCTTTTCCTTCCCTGCTTCTTCTCTTCTTCTCCATCGTTCTCTTTAGCTCTCTCTTTCCCCCTTCTCCCTCTCTCCCTCTGTTTGGTCCAACTTTATCCTTTAATAAACAGTTTTGTGGTGATCTCTGGTCTCGTTTGCACCTTAATTTCACAACATGGAAATCTGTAAGAACAGATCTTGCTCCTCTGGACAGAGATATTGTTGATCTCTCTTCTCTGGACCTTAACAAGGGGTCCCTGCTCACTGCAGGGGCATTGGAAAAGATAACCTTTGAGGGTCCTTTCCAACCTGACTCAGTCTGTGAAGCTGTGTTTCAAGCCAGTGACAGACAGGATCTAAACTAAAAGCCTACTTTGCTTATGGGTAAAGATTAAAGTGTTGTGGAGCCATGAGAAAATGTCCCTTTCATTTCTGTATTGATTAGTCTTTATTGAACACACACAGCTCTGCTAACTCTGCCTTTGGTGGTTCAGTTTTCAGGTTTAGGTTTGTTGGTTTTTTTTTTAAGTTTTTACTTCTTTTATGACTTCAAGAGTCTTTGACTGTAATTTTCCCTTTGCTCAACTCAATCAGCAATTGATAAAATACAAACTGAGATGCTGAGTCCTTAAAAAAAAAGAACCTGTGGGGTTGGTTGCTGGTGAGTTTTTTTTTCCCCTACTCTTTAAAAAGTCCTACTGCCCATATTTACTCTCAACCATCTGTTACACGTCTAATTAAAATATATTTGTAATGAGCTTATTAGTGCACAGAATATATCCTGAACAGAATGTCAGTCAAGAAAGGACTGGGTTGTTGGGGTTTTTTTTTCTGTCTGGTATGTAAGATACCTTCAACTCCTGTTAGTTTAACAAAATAATGCATTGGTATTTTCAGCCTGTATTAAAAGCAGGTTTGGAGAGGGCAGGCATTCACCCACTTGCTGTAACAATTTCCTCTTCAAATATGTTGCTGTTCCTTTCTAATATCGAGTCAGATGGCCTCTGATAATTGCAGTATCAAATCTTTGCCTCAGTTTTCAACTGCAGGTGATTTCAAATGATTAAAGATGCACAACGGGGAATAAACAAAAATGCTTACACGCAATTATTTTTAATTAGTATTTGGCTATAAAGTGTGCGCCTTCATAAAAAAGTCTGTTATTCACATAAACATCTGTTACCATACACACAAGGAAACACACTGTAAGTCTGTCATCACATCACCAAAAACAGAAAATACTGAGGAAGGCTGGACAGGAAAGGCAACACTTTTGAGTTTTTAAACAAAAGATAGAAGCGTAACTGCCAAACCAGACACTGCACCACACCTTTCAATTAGCGGAGCTCACAATCAAAGGAAGAGCTATTACCAATGGAATTATACTTGAAAAATGTTAAAATAGATGGAATTATTCTTTGAAAACAATGGAATTCGTAAGCACGAGACGATTTCGAGCTCTACACTAATTTTGCACCAGCGAACATAATCAAAATGCTTCCTGTTTGCTGGGTGCTCTTCTGACAACTTTTGTCAATTTTATTTTTGTTCTTTATTTAAGGCCTGTCAGGGGAAAGAAAAAAAAAAAGAAGAAGAAAAAAAAGGACTCTGCTGTGTGCAGAAATAAATCTCAAATATTCAGTTCTGGCTTCGTTTTACAGAAGCCAACTCAGGGACGCTGGAATATTTTAGGTAAGGAGGTGACAAACAGCAAAGTAATAGAGAGAAGAACGATCAGAGGTCTGGAAGAGCTGCCTGGAGGAAGGCTGAAAGAACTGGGCTTGTTCAGCCTCGAGAAGAGAAGGCTTAGGAGAGACCTTATCACCATGGACCAGGACATAAAGGGTGGCAACAAGGATGATGAGATTCCCTTTTCACAGAGTCAGTGGTAAAGACTAGGGGTAATCAGTTCAAGTCATTCCTGGGCAGATTCCCATTGGACTCCAGATGAAAAGGTTTCTGCTTTAGACCAGTTAGACATTGGAACCATTTCCCAAGGGTTCCCAAGGGTAGAGTCCCCTATATTGGATGTTTTAAGACTCAACTTGATAGAGCACTGTGCCATTTCATTTCAGCTCTACATATTACCTTGGAAGGTGGTCCAGATGATCCTTGGGGCTCCTTCCAACCTGGCATCCTGCGATTCTATGATATAGAAAGTGATATAAATTAATACCCCAATAATTTCTAGGTGGAGATAAGACAGCTTGGTGGAATGCTGAGACACAAAAGAAGAGGAGGTGTGAGATCAGGTGTGAGATCACCTTGCACACGAATTACAGTGTCAGTTGTAATTGCTGAGCTCTGCTGTGAGGAAGCTTTTGGAAATACCTTGTTCTTGTACTACCTCCCCCTCTCTGGAAGTATTCAAGACCAGCTTGAATGAGTCTTTGAGCAACCTGGTCTAGTGAAAGGTGTTCCTGCCCATGGCAGAGGTGCTGGAATTAAATGATCTCTAAGATCCTTTCCATCTCAAACCATTCTATGAAATCTACAAAATTAATAGGTTCCTTCCTTCCACCAGCAGAGAAATCTGTGGTGTTACCCACACAGTTCAAGAACCCAAACAGCTCGATTTGCATGAAAATAAAAGCAATGGTTTAATTAAAAAGCACACTGACTGCCAGTGGTGCCTTGCTATTACCTACAGTTGGATCTGAGGTGGAAAAAAACTCACTGCATCTCAGCTGTGGCTCCACTGGGACCAATAACTAATCATTACAGCAAAGCCAACCTGGGGGTCCTGATCATCATGGAGACACCACATAGAATCCTGAACCAGCACCTTGACCTGTTAATTGTGGGCACAAATCTTTCTGCATATCCTGAGAGAGCTCATGTGTCTTCAAATCCTTCTCTCATGAGCTGTTAGAGTGTGTCCTCTGGGTCTAGCTTCCTACTCAAATCAGTATGTGTTGGCCCAGACAGAAGTCAAAAGTACCCTCACCATTGATAATGGCAAAGATGACCCTCTGCTAGAAAGCAGATCCGGATCTTTTCCAGCTACCTTTGATTTACAAGCCTTCTCTTGCAGATCAGCATTTCATATATCTTCCCAAGTGTCAGAAATATGAAAGTCATACATCACCCGCGAAGAATGGCCCCAGTTCATTACTATCATTTTATTTATTTAACAAATACAGTATTTAATCAGAAGCCACTGACAGCCACAATTGTTTATTGCAATCATACAACACCCCAATAAATAAACATTGCACATTAAGCCCTAGGTAGAAGGATAAGGGAAACCATCCCGTATGAAAAAAACCCTTCCGCAGAATCCCTCACTAAGGGACAGTCTTTGTAAATCTATTGACAAAGAGCTCCAAGAAGATGGAGCAGTAAATAAACCACATGAGACCAGACGAAGTAAGTTTTGCATGCAGACAAGCAAATTAATTTCTGGGTTGACTTCAGAACAAAACTAGGCTACTTCCAGTTGTCTCTGAGTTAAAGCAATCATAGAATCATAGATTCATAGAATGGTTTGGGTTGGAAGGCACCTTAAGGCACCTTGAATATCATCTAATTACAACCCCCTGACACGGGCAGGGACACCTTCTGCTAGACCAGGTTGCTCAAAGCCCTGTCCAGCCTGACCTTGAACACCTGCCTGGGCAACATGTTCCAGTGTCTCAGCACTCCCACTGTAAAGTATTTGTTCTTAATATCCAGTCTAACTCTCTCCTCTTCCAGCTCAAAGTTATTGCCCCTTGTCCTATTACTACAAGCCCTAGTGAGGTCCCTCCCCAGTTTTCCTGTAGGCCCCCTTCTGATACTGGATTAATGTAGTGCACACTCCTAAATAATGAGAACAACATGGAAGTCTAACCTGCCTTTTAATGAAGACCAATTTTCCACCTCATAAAATGAAATTCACCACTTCCCACTCCACATCCATGACATTCAGTGAGGTATGCAGCCACCAACTGTCACCAACCTCCATTTCACTCCAGGGTCTCCTCCTGGAGAAGTTGCATCATGTTATGGTCTATAGTCCCAAACTCTTCTCTTTTCTTCTCTTTTCTTTTCTTTTCTCTTCTTTTCTTTTCTTTTCTTTTCTTTTCTTTTCTTTTCTTTTCTTTTCTTTTCTTTTCTTTTCTTTTCTTTTCTTTTCTTTTCTTTTCTTTTCTTTTCTTTTCTTTTCTTTTCTTTTCTTTTCTTTTCTTTTCTTTTCTTTTCTTTTCTTTTCTTTTCTCTTTTCTTTTCTTTTCATTTATTTTATTTTATTCTTTTCTCTTCTCTTTTCTTTTCTTCTATTTTATTTTCTTCTCTTTCCTTCTCTTTTTCTTCTCTTTTCTTTCCTTCTCTATCCTTCCTTTTCCTTCTCTTTCATTTTCTTCTCTTTTCTTCTCTTTCCTTTTATTTCCTTCTCTTTCCTTTCCTTCTCTTTTCTTCTCTTTTCCTCTCTTCTTTTTTCCCCTTCTTTTTGGCTTCAGTGACATCTTCTCAGCTTTGTAATCCTGACTTCACTGCAAAAAAGCAAATGGACAAAAGAGGTGCAGATGACTGCAACCAAGAAGTGACTTACTCCTTATTCTTGCTGAATGGACAATATACTAATTACTAAAATAACTTTGGTGGCTCCAGACATTTTAGCTTGAAGAAGGGGGAAAAAAAACAGCAAAAATAATTTTTTAAGGATCTTTCATTATTTATGTGGTTTAATTGTGAAGTTTTGTTTCTCACCCACCAGTAATGTTTTTTTTTTTCCAGAATCATAGAACCACACAATCACAGAATCATAGAACTGTCAAGGTTGGAAGACACCTTTGAGATCACCAAGTCAAACCATTTACCCAGAGCTCACAATCCCACTATTACTACTAAGCCACTATCACTAAACCATGTGTCTCAGCACCACATCTACACAGCTTTTAAATACCTCTGGGGATGGTGACTCCATCACCTTTCTGGGCAGCCTGCTCCAATGCCTGAGAACCCTTTCTGTGAAGAGATTGCTCTTAATATCCATCTTGAGCTTGAGACTGTTTCTTCTTGTCCTGTCACTTGCTGCATGTGAGAAGAGATCAACTCTCACCTGTCTCTAACCTCCTTTCAGGGAATTGTAGACTCAGATTGTCTCTCCTCAGGCTCCTTTTCTCCAGGCTAAACAGCCCCAGTTCCCTCATCTGCTCCTCACCAGACCTATTCTCCAGACTGTTCACCAGCCTCATCGCCCTTTTTTGGACAGGGTTCAGTCCTTCAATATCTTTGTTGGAGCGGGGGACCCAAAACTGAACCCATGATTTGAGCTGTGGCATCACCACTGCCAAGTAGAGAGGGATAGTGACAAAAATATTGCAGCAACATATCCAGGAAAGTAAAGCCTGCAGGAAAGTCTGCTTGAAGGAGGTAAGTTGAAGGTTTAAAAGATGAACTTGTTGCAGTCAGGATGAACTCAATGCCTTCAATAAGTGAAATGCTTCAAAAGCACTTCTATGTACTAATTAATGGAAGTACTGGAGATAAATAAAGCTGAGAATACCAATTGTGCCTGCAACAATGCGAAGTTATTGTGAGGACTTCAAGTGACTGTCACATCTTTGAAGGAGGTATTTTTGTTCTTGACTTTATATAAATTAATCTCTCTCCAGAAGCCTATGATTCCTCTGATGTACAACTTGAAAACAGGATGTATTTGGGACTTTCCCATTGAGGGGAAACATGCAATAATGCTACAATACTTGGTGTCTAGTCTTGTGCCAAAAAAAATCTCTTCATGGGAATTTTACCTCAGAACCAGCTGATTTTTTCAGACTCAAATGCCATTTCAACCACAAGTGCTGTCTGATTTCAACAACTATGGAGAAAAATACCATCTCCAAAGCAGCCTCACAGCCCAGAAGGCAAACATAGAATTCATGGAATCCCAGGATGGTAGGGGTCAGAAGGGACCTCTGGAGTGTATCCAGTCCAACACCTCTGCTAAAACAGGATCACCTGGAGCAGCTTGTCCAGGATCACTATGTCCAGGTAGGTTTGAAATCTCTCCAGAGATGGAGATTCCACAACTTCTCTGGGCAGCCTGCTCCAGGGCTCCAACATTCTCACACCAAAGAGGTTTCTCATCTTCAGGAGGAACCCTCAGGATTTCAGTTTGTGCCCATTATCTCCTGTTCTGTCACTGGGTACCACTGACAAGAGTCTGGTCCTATCTTCTTGCTCCCCATCCTTTAGCTTTTGCTGAGCATTGATCAGATCCCCTATCAGGCTGCTCTTCTCCAGGCTCATCAGCCCCAGGGCTCTCAGCCTTCCCTCCTCACAGAGATGCTCCAGGCCCCTTGGCATTTTTGTAGGACTATGCTCTCTACGGTAGTTCTCTGGATCTCTCAAACTGAGGAGAACTGAGGAGGCCACTTTGCTGTGTTTTGTTTTTTGAATCTCATTCTTACAAAGCTTGACATGGCAGGAAGAGGAACATCTATCAATTACTTAATTAATCAAATTTATTTTAAACTTTATCCAACACTTTGGATAGGTCTACCACAGGCGCTGAAAAATGTAACTGGTCAGCAGGAGCAAATAAGTGGGGAAAGATAATATGGGCACAAATTTTACTTGTGCTGGGAATTATTTGGGAAGACAATAGATTTCTGGAGGAATCTACCTGAACATTTCCCACAATGAAGTAGATCCTGCAGAACATTCTGTAGAGAGCAGGAGATGAGGAATTTCTTTTTTCCAGCACTCTTGCATCACAGAACGGTAGAGGTTGGAAGTAGAATCATAAAATCACAGAATCATAGAATCAACCAGGTTGGAAGAGACCTCAAAGATCATCCAGTCCAACCTATCCCCCAGCCCTATCCAGTCAACTAGGACATGGCACTAAGTGCCTCCATCCAGTCTTTTCTTGAACATCTCCAGGAATGGTGACTCAATTTGGAAGGCACCCTCAAAGGTCACATTGTCCAACCTCACTGCAGTCAGCAGGGACATCTCCAACTAGATCAGGCTGCCCAGGACTACATCAAGTCTGATCTTAAATGTCTCCAGGGACATGGCCTCACCTACATCCCTGGGCAACTTGTTCCAGTATTTTGACACTCATCATAGTGAGGAACTACCTGATAGTGTCCAAGCTAAATCTACCCCGCTCTGATTCCAAACCATTGCCTCTTCTGTCTTATCACCACATGTTCTTCTCAGCACTCCCTCCCTAGCCTGTGTTGGGCAGAGTTCTAAGGTCTATGCAGCTGTAGGGTCTGCCCAGGACCCTCTCTGCTCCAGGATGAACAGCCCCAATTCTTTCAGTTGTCTTCAGAGGAGAGGTGCTCATCGGAGAAGGATCATCTAGTGCAAGCTCCCTGCTAAAACAGATTCACCTCAGAACAATTTCCTTCCAAGCTTTCAGCAAGAAGACATATCAAGCCTATTCTACCCTTTTCTTTTTTTCTTTTTCCTACAGCCTCCATCACCAGGACCCCTCATTTCCCATTTCCTTCTGCTGCCTGGGATCCACCAGGAGATGACATCTCCACACTAACAGCCATGAAATCATCTCCTGTCCACTTGGCACGTGTGCTTCTTGCAATACTGAATTGACATCCATATATTTTATAAACTCTCTTTTTTATATGACTTTTCCATGGTTTGGGTTTTCTTTTTTTGTTTGTTTGTTTGTTTGTTTGGCTTTGTTGGGTTTTTGTTTGCTTGGTTGGTTTGTTTTGTTGTTTTTTATCTGCTAATCACTAATTAGCAGGACTAGCTGGCCAAGCAAACGAGCTTTTCAGGGGTAGGCAACCAGTCCTCCCAGTTTTCTTTGAAGAGTTCAAGCTGATTTACTAGGAAAAATCAGTAAATTATCACTGTGCTGAGAATAATAAATCACTAACAGACAAAATCTCCGCTTCATTCTGGCAAACAGAAATATTTATATGGCTAAGTAGTACAGGAACCATCTGCACCCCAAGGGGGGTGGGATGTTTGCTCCATCTCAGACAGAACGGGGTTGGGAAATGTTTGGTAATTTCCTTACTCTGCTGTTACAAACTCTATTCGCATGCATCTGCTCTACCCATAGTAATATGTTGACAATTCTACTCTGGTGTTGCTGGGTTTAATCTCTTTCTGCAGCATTTTCAACACAAACTGGAGCAGCATATGGATCTTTGGTTTAAATTTTCCCCTTCTTTTTTTTCCCCCTTTATTTCTCCTTTCTTCTTTTTTTTCCTTTCTTCCCCCCCCCCCCCCCCTTTTTATTCCCTCCCCTTTCTTTTTCCCCCTTTCTTCTCCCCCCTCCCCCCTCATTTTTATTTTTCCCCTTTTGCTCTTTCTTTTTTTTTTTTTCCTTTCCTTTTCCTCCCTTCCCCATCTTTTCCCATTTGTCATTGTTTTTTCCCTTCTTTTATCCTTCTTTTTCCCCCCTTTTTTCTTTTTGTTTTGTTCTGTTTGTGAAGGCTTACAGTTTCACTGTTGTCATCTTTCACATAACCCTGTTATAGCTGTGAATATTTCCTCTGCAAAGCTGAGAAGAAAAGTGGTGGGAAGTGCTCCATGGCTATTGAGGAGCCTCTTCTTATAGAGAAGAGAGACCCACGAACTTCACCCCTTTCTCTTGTCACAAGCCAGAAATAAATATGCTTTTAGCCATCCCATTTGTACCTCAACCTTTCAGCACCCTTGCCACTTATCACATTTTCCAAGGTCACCTACTAACACCATCTCCCCAGTTGCCAAATCGATACCAGCAACATTACACTTCCCATAAAAACTGTTCTGCTTAAACTCAAGCCCTACAGAAAAGGAAACATCTCAGATGCCTCCAGTAAGAACCAAAGAACTCAGGTCACATTCCTTCAAAAACAGGAACTGTGAGTAAGCGCCAGACCAGACATTCAGGTATAGCCAAATTAAGTGAATTGGTTATCTTTAGGCATGGTTAGTTAGGATGTGCCTAAAGTTAAGCACGCGGCCAAGTACCCTGATGGCTCTGGTTTTATCACTGCAAAATAGAGTTGCCACCAGAGATGTGAAAGCTTTGCTTAGACAAGGACAATCTGATTTATCTTCATCAAAATTTGCTATACTGACATTCTAATTTCAATGATTTTCAACATTTTCTCAACCTAAGGCAATCCCTACTGGCATTTGCAAGAACCCCTTTGTAGACTGTTAAACTACCACAGATAGGCTACCCAAACACATGCACATATGAGCTCTTCACTGGTGTGTGGACTCTAACATCCTGGCAACCCACAACTTTCCCCCTGTGTTTCCCAGTACTGCCAGATCACCACTGAACCATGTGCCTCAGCAACCCATCTGCACAGCTCTGAGACATCTTCAAAGCCAGGCCCCCCACCAATGACCTTGGCAGCCGAGGTTAGGCCTTGACAACCCTTTCTGTGAAGAAACTGTTCCTGATATCCAAGCTAAACCTTCCCTAGTGCAACCTGAGGCTGTTCCCTCTGGTCCTGCCACTTGCTCCTTAGGAGAAGGGACCAACCCCTACCTGGCCCCAAGCTTATTCCAGGGAGTTGTAGAGAGTCAGAAGGTCTCCCCTCAGCCTCTTTTTTTCCAGGCTAAACAACTCCAGTTCCAGTTCCCTTAGCTGCTTCTCACCAGACCTGTTCTCCAGACCCCTCACTGCCTTTGCTGCCCTTCTCTGGACCTGCTCCAGCACCGCAATATCCTTCTTGGAGTGAGAGGTCCAACACTGAACCCAGGATTTCAGGTGTGACCTTGCTGGCGTTAATCACAGGAGGACAATCACTGCCTTGGTCCTGCTGGCCATACTATTGCTGATCCAGGCCAGGATACTGGTGGCTTTCTTGGCCACCTGGGCACACAATGGCTTATCTCCAGCTCCTACTGACCAAAGAACTCAGGTCTTTCTCTGCTAGGCAGTTTCCAGACACTCTGCCCTAGGTCTGGAGCATTCATGTAGTTATTGTGATCCAAGTGCAGGACCCAGTACTTGGTTTTGTTGAACTTCATCCCTTTGCCCTCAGCCTGGCCATATCCCCCTGTACAGCCTCCCAACTCTCAAGGGTAAGATTAGGATTACTAACTATTTCCTTGCTGTATGGGGAGACACCTTTTACCTGTGAAGGTAGCACAGTTCAGACAATACCCACTGTGGGGTTTTGCAAATTGCCATTGATGTTTATGTTACATTTCATCTGTGTGTTTGTGTCACAGAACGAGGAGCTGCCATTCTCCTTCCCCAAGCCAACACTGCACTCCTATGCAACAGCTCCTGGAACCACAAGGAGCCCCTGAAAGTGATTTAGAACTAAATCAAATGTTATTTACATATAATAAACTTCTCCTGCGTGTCAGCTTGCCAAAATGGATTATTTACTGAAGCCTCAGCATTATGTCGTGTGGTTACACTGCACAATGTTGTAAGAACCATGATGACTGCAATCCATTAGTAACTGTCACAACAGAGCTCCTGCTATAAAGGAAGGAGACAAGATAAAATACTCACTACCAAGAAACTGGAAATTGGATTCAGGAAAGATATTTATTCTGAATTCTGAGACTGGTTTTCTGCATGATCTGTGGCAACACACTTACCTGGTCACTTCTACACCTTCCCTTTCTGAGGAGCTAACCAAAAAAGTGCCTCTGTGAACCTCATTTGCATTATGAGGACAAAATTACAGCCATTAACCTTTCCATCTGGATAGCACACAATCATAGAATTGTTTTAATTGGAAAAGACCTCTAAGTTCATCAAGTCGATCCACTGACATAACACCACCATGGTCATTAAACCATGTCCCAGAGTGTCATGTCTACACATTTTTTTGGGTGTTGGAAGGGAAACTTTTGCACTAGAAAGTAAAACCTCTAAGTAGGAGTGAAGATTAATTTCACTAGCTAGAGACATCAGTGGGAACACCAGGAATGCCATGGATAACAGCACAAGATGAAATTCCAGGAACGTTCTATCTGGACCACTCAATCCTTTGTCTTTCAAAGGGCCATGCTTGGCTTGAGCTCTTCTAGAGAATCAGTCTTATGACAAGCTGCTGAGGGTATTGGGATTGTTTAGTCTGGTGAAGGGGATATTGAGGGGAGACCTCATTGGTCTTCACAACTTGAAAGAAGTTTGGAGTGCAGTGGGGGTTGGTGTCTTCTCCCAAGTATCAGGTGATAGACCAAGAAGAAATGGCCTGAAATTGTGCCAGGAGAGGTTTAGGTTGAATTAGGAAAAAAGTATTTCTTGCAAGAGTGTTCAGGCATTGGAACAGGCTGCCAAGGGAGGTGATGAAGTCACCATCCCTGGAGGTGTTCAAGAAACATGCGAGCGTGGCATTTTGGGACATGGTGTAATGGCCACGATGGTGTTGGATTGAAGGTTGGGCTTTATGATCTTAGAGGTTTTTTTCCAATCAAACCAATTCTGTGATTCTTACAAAAAAACAAACTACTCTCCCCTGTTCTGTCAGGGAGCAGCTTTCTTCTTGGAGATCACAACCATTCTCACCACCAGAAGGACATCTCAGGCCCTGCCCAGCACACAGAAATCCGTGGACATTTTCTCCTTTTAATTGCTCAGGTGTTCTCAACTTTGCACAACAGTTCTGAACAGTCAAATAGCAACCCTGCAACATTCAGCTCCCCTCTTATGGGCAGCAGCTGCTGGAATATCTGCTTTATGATATAATCAATAATTCACAAGATCACAGGATCACAGGACGTCAAGGGTTGGAAGGCACACAAAGAGATCATCAAGCCAAAGCAGGACCATACAATCTAGCTCAGGTCACAGAGGAACGCATCCAGATGGGCCTTGAAAGGCCCCAGAGAAGGAGACTCCACAGTCTTTCTGGGGAGCCTGTTCCAGTGCTCTGTGACCCTCACAGTGAAGAAGTTCCCTCTTGTGTTGAGGTGGAACCTCCTGTGCTGCAACTTACATCCATTTCTCCTTGTCCTATCATAGGAACCAAGTGAACAGAGCCTATCCCACCCCCTGCCCTCCTGACCCCCAGTCCTCAGATATTTATAGACATTTATTAAATCTCCTCTCAGTGCTCTCTTCTCCAGACTGAAAAGCCCCAGGTCCCTCAGCTTCTCCTCATAAAGCAGTGCTCCAGTCCCCTAATCATACTCGTAGCCCTCTGCTGGACCCTGTCCAGCAGATCCCTGTCCCTCTTAAACTGGGGAGCCCAAAACTGAATGCAGTACTCAAGATGAGGTCACACCAGGGCAGAGCAGAGGGGCAGGAGAACCTCCCTTGACCTGCTGGACACACTCTCCTTAATACACCCCAAGATCCCATTGGCCTTCTTGGCCACAAGGGCACATTGTTGTGCCATGGGTAACTTGTTAGCCACCAGAACTCCCTTAATACTTGGTCCCTGTGGTACACCTCTGTAAGACTTTAAGGTACTGCAAGGTATCAGGCTGAAGGCTCTTGTTAGCCTCCCCACCCTGGTGTGCCATCTCTCAGCTTACCCTCATGGCTAGCCCTTGCATCTTCTCCAACACACAGCTCATTGCCATCTATCTCCCCTGAGATAGCAGTGGAGCTGAGACATAGCCTTTCCCCCTCCCCCACTTCCAACCTAGTTTAAAGCACAATTAATGAGCCCAGCCAACCCCTGTGATATTAACCTTCTTCCACTCTGAGAGACATGCACCCCATCATCTGCTGCCAGCAGACCTGGCATCATGTGGGGTGACCTGTGGCCAAAACAGCCAAAGGCCTGCTGGAGGCACCAGGCCCGAAGCCAGGAGCTGAGCAGGTTGAGTCCTCCTCATTCTTTCTGGGTCAGTCCCTTCAACAGGGAGGGCAGAAAAAAATACTCCCTCTGCTCCCACTCCCTTGACCACTTGACCCTAGGCCCTGAAGTCTCTCTGGATAGCCTTCAAATTGTCTTCTTCCTCGGTCATCATTGCCCATCTGGAAGGTTAACAATGGGTAGTACTCTGTGGGCCTTACCAGGCAGGGAAGCCTTCTTGTCACATCCTCGACCTGGGCCCCCAGTAGTGTGCTAGCCTGAGCCTAGCTAGAATGGTTTGGTGAGAAGAACTAGATTACAGGCTGTGCACAGAAAACAAGGCTGATGTCACAGAATCATAGAACCATAGAATCATAGAATCAACCAGGTTGGAAGAGACCTCCAAGATCAGCCAGGCCAACCTAGCACCCAGCCCTAGCCACTCAACCAGACCATGGCACTAAGTGCCTCATCCAGGCTTTGCTTCAACACCTCCAGGGACAGTGACTCCACCACCTCCCTGGGCAGCCCATTCCAATGGGAAATCACTCTCTCTGTAAAGAACTTCTTCCTAATATCCAGCCTATACCTCCCCGGGCACAACTTGAGACTGTGTCCCCTTGTTCTGTTGCTGGTTGCCTGGCAGAAGAGGCCACCCCCCACCTGGCTACAATGTCCTCACTCATTGGCTTGCTGAGATGTGTAAGAATAAGAATCAAACCATAGATAAGGCACTGGCTTCTGCTGCTGGGGAACTGGCTGAGCTGCATCTCTAACCTCACCCCTCTCTGCCATCTCTCTGACTAATCCACTTTGCTTCCTAACCCCCTGGCTGAACCTCCATTCTTCCTTGGGGCTGGGGAAAGGTTGAGAGGGGTGGGAGAAGGTGGAAGGGTGGTTGGGAGCCCCTCCTGGGGACTCAGGTTTCTGGGAGGGCTGTTGTGTTTCTGTATTACCTTTTACTTTGTCTATTTCTGTCTATAACTGTGTACACTCTAAATATCTGCTTGTATATTCTGCTAAGCTCTAAATATAAGCTTCATTCAATCTCCAGAGCTGGCTGAGTCTAGTCTGGGTGATTCCCAAACTGGGGGCAGGGGCAGGGAACACCCAAACCATCACAAGTAGACAGCAGACCTCCCTTTAGAGTGGGTCAGGTCTGCATATTGGGTCTCCTGTTCTCTTCAAATGGGAGCCTCATACAATAATGATCCTTCTCTTCCTTTTGATGTAAGATGTTTGTATGGTGGGCTTAGGCTTCCTAAATTCGGGGAATTCCTCCAAGCCAGATGATCCACCTTCCTCACTGGCCAGTTGTGCCTGCAGGGCATCAAACCTGTTCTGCAAGGGCACCTGGGTAGCACTGTTAATAACTGAAGCAACTCTCCCACCATGGCAGGTGGGACCTTGTTGCCACAGCCTCACATTGAGGGAGTGCAGGGGACTTTGGGGGGTGGGAGGTGGACGAGGCAGGAGTTTTTTACTGCCTTTACCATGGACTTGCCTCCACTCCCTCTTTTCCTTTAGGTTACTGGCCTCAATCTGGCAGGGGGTGGCTACAGGGGGTACTTGACTCTCAGTATCTCTTAACGGGTAATCCTGTCTCTCCATCAGGGCGATCAGAGCCTGGCATTCCCTGCTTTCCATCATTGCATGGGGGTGATCAGAGCCTGGCATTCCTTGCTTTCCATCATTGCATGGGGGTGATCAGAGCCTGGCATTCCCTGCTTTCCAACACTGCATTGGGGCGATCAGAGCCTGGCATTCCCTGCTTTCCATCATTGCATGGGGGTGATCAGAGCCTGGCATTCCCTGCTTTCCATCGTTGCATGGGGGCAATCAGAGCCTGGCATTCCCTGCTTTTCATCGTTGCATGGGGGCGATCAGAGCCTGGCATTCCTTGATTTCCAACACTGCATTGGGGTGACCAGAGCCTGGCATTCCTTGCTTTCCATCATTGCACGGGGGCGATCAGAGCCTGGCATTCCTTGCTTTCCATCATTTCACGGGGGTGATCAGAGCCTGGCATTCCCTGCTTTTCATCGTTGCACGGGGGTGATCAGAGCCTGGCATTCCCTGCTTTCCAACACTGCATTGGGGTGATCAGAGCCTGGCATTCCTTGCTTTCCATCATTGCACGGGGGCGATCAGAGCCTGGCATTCCTTGCTTTCCAACACTGCATTGGGGCAATCAGAGCCTGGCATTCCTTGCTTTCCATCATTGCACGGGGGCAATCAGAGCCTGGCATTCCCTGCTTTTCATCGTTGCATGGGGGCGATCAGAGCCTGGCATTCCTTGCTTTCCAACACTGCATTGGGGCAATCAGAGCCTGGCATTCCTTGCTTTCTGACGTTACATGGGGGCAATCAGAGCCTGGCATTCCTTGCTTTCTAATGTTGCATCGGAGTGATCAGAGCCTGGCATTCCCTGCTTTCCAACATTGCATTGGGGCGATCAGAGCCTGGCATTCCCTGCTTTCCAACATTGCAATTTACAATTCTTTGCCAAGGAATCAAACCACCACTTTGGTATGAGAATACCCAAGGATCTTGCCTTTGCCTCCAGTCAACTGATATCCTAAGCCCTGCTATGACATTAAATAAATATTCCAAAAATGCTTGTGAATGCCATAATTTCTCTAGGTCCCACAAATGAGGAATTATCCAAGTAATGGATTATGAATGCAAGGGGAAATGTGTGGAAACATTACCCACCCAAAACATATTAGAGCTCCCAAAGACTCAACATGAAACAAAATATTTTAGAGATTTAACGAAATAAAGCTGTCTCCTGAGGTTCAGCCTCACTCACTAATTCCCATAAAAGACTCCAGGAAGGTAAAAAATACAGATATTACTTATTTATAAATATTATCAGAAGCTGAGAAGACCACTCAGGAAGATCTAATACACATAAAAGATTTCCTAACCCAACAATAAGCTTTGCAAGTTTAAGCTGAGCTCTTTGAGTTTGGTAATTCTTTGAGTTTGGTAATTCAAACTTTCAATTTATAGGACCCCAACATGATACAGTTGGATGGGACCCTCTGGAGATCGTCCAGTCCAACCCCCCTGCTAAAGAAAGGTCACCCACAGCAGGTTGTGCAGGATCACTACAGCCAGGTAAGTTTGGAATCTCTCCAGAAAAGGAGTCTTCACAACCTCTCTGGGCAGTCTGCTCCAGGGCTCTGGCACCATCACATTAAAGAAGTTTCTTCTCATCTTCAGATGGCCCCTGCTGGATTCCAGTTAGTGCTTATTGCTCTTAGCCCTGTCACTGGGCATCATAGAATCATAGAATCCAGAGTCTCTTGCTCTCTGACACTTTAGCTCTTGCTGAGCATTGGGAAGATCCCCTTTCAGGCTGCTCTTCTCCAGGCTCAGCAGCCCCAGAGCTCTCAGCCTTTCCTCCTCACAGAAATGCTCCAGTCTCCTCAGCATGTTTGTAGCTTCTGTGGGACTCTCTCTAGTAGTTCCCTGTCTCTCTTGAACTGGGGAGCCCAGAACTGAATGCAAGACTCCAGGTATGGCCTCATTAAGGAAGAGTAGAGGGTGAGAGGAACTTCACTTGACCTGCTGGTGACACTCTTCTTGATGGAGCCAGCAGACCACTGGACTTCAGCTTCTAAAAATAAAGAGTAATTAGGTATTTTTTCACCTTTCTGGAGTCTTAACATGAGGTATATTTAGTGAGGTGCCCATTTTCTTCTCCTGAATGCCCTAGTCCACAGCTACATACTTTTGTAAGGGTAGTGAGACACTGGAACAAGTTGCCCAGGGTAACAGTTTTCCCTTCTCTGTAGGTGTTCAAGGCCAGGCTGGATGAAGCCTTGAGCAACCTGGTCTAGTTGAACGTGTTCCTGCCCACGGTGAAGGTTTAGAACTAGATGATCTTTAAGGTCCATTCCAACTCAAACCATTCTACGATCCTATGATTCTATTTTACCTTTATAACCATGATATGTGTTAAATAAAAAATACAACTTAAAAATTATCATTTATTTTGTAATAATTTTGGAAGTCAAGTGAACAAAATGAAAGACACTGGGTAGCTGCCTACTAAGCCCAGGGGTCATTGCCATGCCCATGCCCAAAACCTCTCATGCAAAATTTATGGAACTGCTGATGATCCATTTCAAAAACCATTGCTCAATCCATTCTTCTGCTGCTGTCAGCATGCCAGACCCTTCAACCACTTCTTACTTAAGTATCACTTACTCACGCCAGTGGGACAGAAGTGATGATTATTCATCTGAGGAGTTGCAAAACTACATTTGAAGGTCGCTGCCCCAGAGCCAACCATTGTATCAGGGCAGGGTGGGCAATGACTAAGTGCAGCAAGGAGCCAGCCTATCTTCTGGGAAAGAAAGTTCTAAGAATTATTTTTGAAGCTAATTTAAAGTTATAGGTCCATGACTTTAGCCTTTTTTTTTTCTTTGAAGTTGCAAGAGCTGGAACAACAATAGGTTTTCTTTTTTGCAGCATATCTCTAAACTATAGGAAACTTGTTCCTTGGCCAACCAGGGCTGGCTGGGAGCCAAAATGGATGTCTCCATTCTCATCCTTTCCCATATTCTTTCAGTGAGCAACATAACAATGTTGATATTTTTTTTTATGGAAGTGAAGCAAAGCAGAGGTTTGGAGGGATGGGTTCTAAATTGCATAGCTTGTGAAAGGCTTCTTTCCCAAATAAAAGTTTATGAAACCCCTGGAAATAACCAGAACAGTTCTCATTGTCTTCAACTGGCCTTGGTTTGGGGTCTCAGAGCTTAAACTTCATCAATTTGGAATGTTCTCACTATTGGAATGGACTGCCAAAGGAGGTGGTTGAGTCACAGTTGAGGGTGTGTTTAAAGGTTGTATGGATGCAGTGCTTGGGGATATAGTTTAGGGGTGAACACTGTAGAGCAGGGTTCTCAGTTGGACTTGGTGATCCTGAGGATCTTTTCCAACCTGAATGTTCCTGTGATTCTGTGATATTGTCTTTGACTATTAGGAATTGTTAGATCATGAAGTTGAGGGTCATTAGGAGTCAGCTGAAGATGAAAGAAGGTTGAAGACTACCATGGAAAGACAAATTGTTCTGGATGCTTTCAAAATAGTGTGATCACATAACACAAAGGGGAAAAAAGTAATAGAACAGAGGTGTTATTCTCCAACACTCCATGCCTGGAAACATGGCAGGTTGGACAGAGATGTGATCAAGCTGCTCTACTTGAAGATGTCCCTGCTGACTGCAGAGGGATTGGACTAGATGGCCTTTAAAGGTCCCTTCCAACCCAAGACACTGCATGATTCTATGATTTTATGAACCCAACAGACCGTTCCCCTGCTTTTAAAAAAGGATAAGCCCCAAAAGTCTCTACACCCTAAATCTAATCATAAGTTTCTGGTTATAAAATACACTGGGCTCATATGGAAATGAGAAATACAGGCAGGGTTGAAAGCCAACTTACCAAGAAGACATAAGACATTACTTCTAAACCCTTGGCATCACATCAGGCAAGGGCAAGGGTTTGCCCAAGTGCAACCACTCTGGTGATTCTAAAGTAAACCAACAGCCCTGGGTGGGGCACACTCACCTTTCCACCAACATCTCTATGCACTCAATGCAAATATTCATAGAATCATTGAATGCAACAAGCTGGGAGGGACCCTCGAAGGGCATCTTGTCCAGCCCCACTGCACTCAGCAGGGACAACTCCAACTACAGCAGGTTGGCCAGGGTCACATCGAGTCTGCCCTTGAATGTCTCCAGGGACATCCCTGGGCAACCAGTTCCAGTATTTCACCATCCTCACTCTAAAGAACTTCTAATGTCCAACCTAAACCTACCCTGCCCCAGTTTCAAACCATTGCCCCTGATCCTATGACCACAAGTCCATTCAGGTAGTTCCTCCCCAGCCTTCCTGTAGGTCTTCTTCAGATACCGGAATGCTGCTTTAAGGTTTCCCCAGAGCCTTCTCTTCTCCATGCTGAACAGCCCCAACTCCTCAGCCTGCCTTCATAAGACAGGTGCTCCAGCCCTCTGATCATCTTTGTGGTCTTCTTTGGACACTCTCCATCAGGTCCACATCTTTTTTGTTTTGAGGGCCCCATAGCTGGACGCAGCACTCCAGAGGTGTCTCATCAGAGCAGAGTGGCAGAATCACCTCTCTACACACGCTGGCCCTGTTGCTTTTGGTGCAGCCCAGGATGCCACTGACCTTTTGGGTTGCAAATGCACAATGCTGGCTCATGTCCAGCTTCTCATCCACTGGTATCCCCAAATCCTTCTGTGCACTGCTGCTCTCAACTGGGACCTGCAAACCTGGACCAAAGCTTGTCTGAGGTTTCCAACTGCTTTTAATTGGAATAAGGTCCTTTAAATAGGTGCTATATTTATGAAGCAATGACTGGCCAAAACATAGGGACAGCCACAGCCAACTCTTCTGCTCTTTTTGAGGACATGACAAAGTCTGAATTTCATTAACTTTTGCACATCTGTATCAAGGTCCTCCTATGGACTGAGGAATGAGTGCACTTTGCTTGAACTCCATAGCTATTACATACTACTTTTTATTGATTTTTTTTTTCTTTGCCTGTAATTCTCAATATAGTTCTATTGTTTTCATGGAAAAAAATATTTTAGTCCCACTCTTTTCCAATATCCTTGCTTTCATCATCATCGTTTTCCTTCTGTTACAAACACTGGTTGCATCTTCCCAGTTTTCTAAATAAAAATACCCAAACACAGTATACAACATTAACAATTTCAGCCATTTTGAAAAGCAAACAAAGCATCAGCAATGCATGGACCACACTCTCCAATGTATATTTGTCATTTTAAAGGTGCCCTGCTCACATTTTTTAAAGGAAAAGTCACCTCGAGAGAAGCTACCCTCTCTGTTTCAAAATGCTATCACTAGAAAAATAAATTAGGAGACCAACTTGCCACCTCAAATGTCACTTCATTCCTCAACATTATCTCATATCATTGGCTTCAAGAGTTTATTCATGAGGACTGTAGGCAAGGATAGGTTGGGATAGGTTGGACTGGATGATCTTGGAGGTGTCTTCCAATCTGGTTGATTCTATGATGATACTATAATAAGGGTTGGCACAAGCAGTCTCAACAACAGGGATCTAGATCCAAGGTTGTTCATCTCCTGACATGGAGACCTTCAACTGGCACTGAGAAAGGGGAAAATCTGCCACTGCCAAGGGTTTAAAACCTTTGGCATCCTTCTGATCTCAGCTAAAATGTCTGTCAAGGGTCAGGACTGTGCGGAACACTGGAAGAGTGCCAGAGGCTCTCCATGAACCCCTCTGCCTTCCCAAAGAACCAAAAAAGAAGAGCAAGGAGAGACTAATGGGATGAAAAGAAAATCATCCAACAGGGAAAGAAAGAACAACAGCCCCATGGAACAGAGACACAGAGACACAAACCTGTATGGAACCCAATCCCTGATGGCAATGGCAGCACCATTAGCACCTCTGATGTGGGGGACAGTGGGAAGTCCCAGACTGGGCTCAGCAGCAGATGGGAACTGGATTCAGGAACTGGAATCAGGAGCTGGATTCAGGAGCAGAATAGAGGGTGGAAGAGACAGAGTGCTCCTGGGACTGCGGTCAGTGGAGAAGAGTCTTGATGCTGGTGAGCTCTCAACTTTCTCCTACAGAGGCCATGCATGGGCTGCAATCCCTTGTCAGGCAGTCGAGGGTCCCCTGTCCTGGCCACTCCTCCCCACAGTTGGAAGCCAAGATGGGGCAGAAGCTGTGGCAGTGCCCTTGGTGTGGTCAGGAGCAAGTCCGAGGCAGAGCCTTTGTGCAGTCCAGCCCTTGGCAGGAAATCTCCCACCAGCTTCTCCCTGCTGGCTGTGCAACCCTGTCCTGAACTTTAGCAAGTGCCTCCTTGAGCAGAGTCTGAACTGGGAAGTGACAGGACTGAATTAGTCCTACTCTAACTCAAAGTAGGACAATACCTTTTCACTCAAGTTTTGGACCAGCTCTCCAAAACGGCAACATTACAGTGACTTTTTCAGGTCTTCTAGCATAGATTGGCCTCAAAAGCAGATCTACAGCTACCCTGGAATCCTGTTAAATCTCCTCTCAACCTTGCTCAGCTCCACTCCAGCCGCAGATTTCAGCCCTTTGGGAAAAAGACTTGAATGAGCACAAGGCTGGAGGTGCCAGTGGCCTGGCGAACGCAGCAAGAGCTGAAAAGCAGTAGCTGGTACTGGGAAGAGTGCAGGGCCATCAGGGAGCCATCTGGGAAAAATCATTTTATTTATAACTTAAGTAATAGCACAAGCCACACAGCCAATCGATTTGCTTTTGGACTCGAGCTATTGTCTGATTGCCCAGACAAAGAGCATACAGTTGAAATGAAGTCCACAGTGGTAATAACCAAGAAGGGACACAAATTTTAATTATATTGCCAGAAGTCTGTATAAGTATCAGAGAAGCACATCAAAATGATTTTGGTTTTTGTTTGTTTGTCTGTTTGTTTTACTAACTTGCAGTTGAAAATGTATCATTAAAAGCTGTGAGTCTGATTTTCTGCTCTGCTGGTCAGGTTATTAACCAAAATGATCAAGTATTCACTCTTTGAGGGGAGAAAAAAGTGAGCAGGGAAGAAATGCTGCAGGTACTATGAGAATGATGTTAAAATGAGAAACTCCATTCACTTGTTGGTCCTGTTACAGAATCATGGAATCATGAATCTATTGAGCTTGGAAAAGACCTTCGATATTATCAAGTCCAACTGCTCACCTAGAGCTCACAATACAACACTACCACTAAGCCACTACCACTAAACCACATCCCTTGGCCACCACCTCTAGGTAACTTTCAAATACCTCCAGGGATGGTGAATCCACGGGGCAGCCTGTTCTAATGCCTGACCACTCTTGCAGGAAAGAAATTGTTCCTAATATCCAACCTGAACCTTCCCTGGCACAACTCAAGGACATTTCCTCTTGGCCTGTCACTTGTTCCTTGGGAGAAGAGGTCAAACCCCACCTTACTTCAACTTCCTTTGAAGTAGTTGAAGAGGCTGATGAGGTGTCCCCTCAGCCTCTTCATCTCCAGACTCAATAACTGCAGTTACCTCAGCTGCTCTTCCTATGACTTGTGTTCAAGGACCATCAGCAGCTTAATTGCTTTTCTCTGGACATGCTCCAGTACCTTAATGCCCTTCTGGAAGTGAGGTGCCCAAAAGTCCAGTACCTTAATGCCCTTCTGGAAGTGAGGTGCCCAAAAGTGAACCCAGTATTCAAGCTGTGGCCTCACTGGTGCTGAGTAGATGGGGACAATCACATCCCTAGGCCTGCTCACCACACTGCTCCTGATAGAAGCCAGGATTATGACACAAGTAAGTCCTGGAGGAAGAAGAATCCCAGAATCCCTGCCTGCATGGTGAGACTTGAAAGGGACCTCTGGAGATCATCTGCTCCAACACCTCTGCAAAACCAGTGTTATCTACAGCAGGTTGCCCAAGATCTCAACATCTAGGGGGGGTTGGAATCTCTCCAAAGAGACTCCACAACCTCTCAAGGCAAAAGACAGACACAGGAGTGAATCAAGCAACAAAAGCAAGCCAGAAAGGAAAAAATCTAAAGATGGTCAGCAGGCTGGAAGCAGAATTTGCACTTCTTTTGTGGTGCCTTTGGCAGAGGTGGGATGTCAGCTGGCACTGCCGCATACAGCAGGCGTGTTTGACAAGGGATGTCAGGAGATATGAGATGTGAGCTGGCTCTTCATCTCACCAATGATTCAAATTAATTTCTTCTCTCCTCTGCCCACGCCTTGCCTAATTCTGCAAGCTTGACTTCATACCCACCGCCACTCACATTTATTTGTAATCTGGCTGCTTACACTCCACTGAACAATAAAAGAACAATAAACTTAATAAAAAGCCCAAGTGATTGGAAATAGCTCTGGGAATGGCAGTCCAGTATGAAAGCTATAAATTTACTTGTATACTCATGACATTGTCAGCTAATTTTTATGAAAAGCCCATCACAGAACATTGCACCAAAAGCCTGTGATCGCTCGGATGTCACCCATCACGCTTCCCCTGATAACAAAACACAAACTGCAGCAGGAAATGATACTTCGGCCCACAAATTCATCTTGAAATGCTCACTGTATATACAGTAACAATTCCTCCCTGACCTTGTCTTGCACCTGAACTTTAAATTAATCATTCTTCTTCTCTAACATTAAAGAATACCCAAAGGTGCCTTTTTTTTATTGAATTTAAAAGCTAAAACTTCAGCTAACAATATCATTATTGTGTTGGTTAATATTTCCTTATTCAAATCTATGTAGAGCTGAAGAAGTTTGTGCAGTGGAAAGAAAGCAATCAGCTAGGGGTTTGGAAGTAGAATTTCAATATATTTTCTTCTGCTGGGCTCAGAAAGTATCAACTCATATTTAGAGGCTGAACCAAAGCTCACAGAAGTCAAAGGAAAACACCTATTGATTTGAGATGTTTTGGGATCAAGCCCTTAAGACCTAATCCTGCAAAAAAAAACCGCTGAGTATATTAAAGCTACAAAGGAACTGCGGATATCAAGTGTTCACAGGACTAAATCCTATTAAATACGTAGTGTTATCCTGCCTTAGACCAAGATATTCAATTGGATTAATTAGGAGAGATATTCCAAGAGATGGGCAATGCAATCACATCGCTCTTCTGCCTGTGCTGTTGATGGGGCAGAGTGGTTGGAAAGTTACCTGGCAGAAAAACACCTGGAGTGCTGGTTGACAAGTGTCTGAACTTGAGCCATCAGTCTGCTCAGGTGGCCAGGAAGACCAACAGCATCCTGATCTGGATCAATAATAGAGTTGTCAGCAGGACCAGGCAAGCGATCTGGCCCTTGTACTTGGCACCTGTGAGGCCACACCTTGAGTACTGGGTTCCCTTTTGAGGATCTCACTCCAAGAAAGACATCAAGGTGCTGGAGCATGTCCAGAGAAGAGCAATGAAGCTGGTGAAGGGTCTGGACAACAGGTCTGGTGAGGAGCAGCTAAGGAAACCAGGCTTGTTTAGCCTGGAGAAGAGCAGTCTGAGAGGAGAACTTCTCAGTGCTCAGCAAGAGTTAAAGGGTGGGGGCAAGAGGATGGAGACAGACTCCAGTCAGTGACAGGACAAGAGGTGACAGGCACAAACTGGGATGCAGGAGGCTCCACCTGAATATGAGGGTACTGGAGCAGGCTCCTCATAGAGGTTGTGGAGTTCCCTTCTCTGGTGAGATTTCAAAGCCATTTGGGCATTGTGATCCAAAGCAAGTTGCTGTGGGTGCCCTGCTTAGCAGGGTGTTTGGACCAGAGGTTCCTTCCAACTCCCACCACGCTGGGATTCTCTGAAGAAGGCATATACTATAAGGTCCTTTCAGCAAAGCTTTACTGCTCAGTTATCACATGAACCAGAAATGTGACCTGGAGACATCAGTGGAGATGCCAACATCTCATTGCCTACAAAAAGAACTTAATGCCAGAAGCTTGGACTTGATATCTCACTTTGATGTGACTGCAGAGAGATGAGATGAATTCTAGTCAAATCTTGTGACTTTCAATTATTTTAGGACTGATATAAAACTCATGCAGATAATGAGATGACTTCTAGTGACTTCCATCAACTCTGCAGTAGATTGATGGAGGGAGAACCGATTTAGACTAGAGATTAGGAAGAAATTCTTTCCAGTGAGGGTGGTGAGACACTGGAACAGGTTACCCAGGGAGTTTGTGGATGCCCCCTCCCTGGAGGTGTTCAAGGACAGGTTGGATGAGGCCTTGAGCAATCTGGTTAAGTGGAAGATATCCCTGCCCATGGCAAGGGGTCTGGAACTAGATGATTTTAAGATCCCTTCCAACCCAAACAACTCTGCAAATTTATGAATCTATGAAACTCCAAGAGAAGCCTGGACTAAAAATGTGCAATTGTTTATGAAAGGCTCCCAAAGTGAGAAAAGGTGACAGAATTAGAATTAATAAACTCCATTTTGTGTACCAAAAATGTCACATCTGACAGATCTTCCAAAGATAAGTGCAACTCGACTTGATTGAGAGAAAGGGTTTTATTGTGCTGGTAGTAGAGGAGAAACCATGAAACAACCCAATATTTTTTTACAAAGAAAAGAAACTTAACATGGTATTGAGGATGTTTATTTCTTTTATCATATTATATATGAATCTTTTATAAGTTTTCAGTGAACTATATTAATTAAAAATTAGTTCTGGGAATATTTTGCTTGTAGCCTAATCAGCTATTACGTCAATTCGGATTTTCATAGACTATTTTAGAGTTGAAATAAAAGGGTCTCCTGAGTATGTGCAATGGTAGAAAAATGCACTAACAACAACAACAACAACAACAAAAAGTAGAATCCTTCACAGTTTTTTTTTTCCTTGTAGAAATCCAGGATTGGAGTGTAGGTATTTCTAAACAGTTTTGATGAGTTCCCTCCAAAATAGCAGGACATAGAAATAGTGTGGCCACCAGGAGTATGGAAATGATTGGGTCATGTACTCAGTACTGGTGAGGCCACACCTTGAATCTTGGGTTCAGTTCTGGGTTCCTCAGCCCAAGAAGAACATTGAGGGGCTAAAGCATGTCCAGAGAAGGGCAGAAAAGCTGGTGAAGGGTCTGGAGAACAGGTCTGGTGAGAAATAGCTGAGGGAAATGGGGTTGTCTAGTCTGGAGTAGAGGAAGCTGAGCGGAGACCTCACTGCTCTCTACAACTCCCTGAAAGGAGATTGGAGCCAAGTGGGGTTTGGTCTTGTCCCCCTAGCATCAGGTGACAGAACAAAAGGAAGTGGCCTGAAATTGTGCCAGGGAAGGTTTAGAATCATAGAATCATAGAATTAACCAGGTTGGAAGAGACCAAGATCATCCAGTCCAACCTATCTCCCAGCCCTAGCCAGTCAACCAGACCATGGCACTAAGTGCCTCAGCCAGGCTTTGCTTGAACACTTCCAGGGACGGTGACTCCACCACCTCCCTGGGCAGCCCATTCCAATGCCAATCACTCTCTCTGTGGAGATGAGGAAATATTTCTTCCCTGCAAGAGTGGTCAGTTGTAATTAACTGGATTATTTTTATTATGAATCTTTCTACTCTTTTATTTATGCTTTCACTGTGATCTGTCCCAATGCCAGCACATAACAAGGCAAGACTTTTCCACCAGTGGTCCTTTGGACACCATGCTCTGGATGCAACCTCCAGTTGCTTCCATATATTGGGAAGTACAAAGAGGCAATAAAAGAGGTGCAATGATTGTTCCCAGCTATTTGTTACTGCGCTGATTTATTGCCTCTGCCTGGTGTTAAACAAGTAGAGCAGCCTTCCCTCCCTGTGGAAACCAGCATCTCCCAAGGAACTGCAGCTGACGTGTGTTTGTGGGTCATGAGTTGTGTCTGGAACTCCTTCTGGGCAGCACAGCTCCAAGCAGGGGTGAGAATGAATTCATCAGTGACCTCCACAGCTCCCACTAGGTTGGCAGGTCCTTCATGGCACAAAATAAACAGGAAAAGAGGAAAAGCTCAAATTCTTCACCAGCAAGCAGCCAAACTGATTTTCTGGAACTCTCAGTGTTGAGAGCAGTTCCCATTTCAGATGACCCCACAAGAACAGGTCATAGTATGTAAGAACAGGGGAAAAAAAACCTCCACTAGAAGTAATTACAGAAATAATAACCATAAAATGTTGAGTCAATGACAGTTTTACACAAATGAGAGTCTTGCTTGGACTTGCTGTGATTTCAATGAAATAGGAACTTTGGACATATAAAAAATAATTTCTTTTAAAATTCTCAGGCTGCCTTTGTCTATTCTCCAACACAAGAACAGACCACAACGGTATCAGGGAGTTCTGCATGTCCTCCAGCCATGGAGAAGGAGAGCTTTGGGGTGAATGCTTGCTTTGGAGGGCTTGTGTAGGAAGAATCTGCCTGGGTTCCTAGATGGAGCAATGTGTCACAGGACAAGAGCAATACAGGCTGGAGAGTTAGGGGAAAGGAACTTCATGAAGTTCAGCAAGGGAAATGTAGAGAGCCCTGCACCTTGGGAGGCATAGCCCCCTACACTAGTACAGATGAGGGGTGACCTTCTAGGAAGCAACTCTGTAGGGAAGGATATGAGGGTGCCAGGGGACGACGAGTTGCCCATGAACCAGTGATGTGTCCTCATAGCCATGAAGACCAATGCAATCCTGCGAGCCATGAAGAAGAGTGTGATCAGCAAGTTGAAGGAAGTTTTCTACTCCCTGTACTCTGCCCTAGTAAGACTATATCTGGAGTTCTGGTTCCAGATCCAGACTCCCCAGAGAGACAGGAAACTACTGCAGAGAGTCCAGCAGAGGCTATGAAGTGGCTGAGGTGACAGCAGCATCTCTCTGATGAGGGTACCGAAAAAGGGTAGATGTCCCAACTGTGGAATCACTCCAGGTCATGTTGGATGGAACTCTGAGCAACCTGCAGTAGCTGAAGATGTCCCTGCTCACTGTAAGGCCATTTAAGGACCCCTTCCAACCCAAAATATTCTCAGGGGGGACCTCACTGCTGTCTACAACTACCTGAAGGGAAGTTGTAGCCAGGTAGGAGTTGGTCTCTTCTGCCAGGCAACCAGCAACAGAACAAGGGGACACAGTCTCAACTTGTGCCAGGGGAAGTATAGGCTGGATGTTAGGAGGAAGTTGTTGGCAGAGAGAGTGATTGGCATTGGAATGGGCTGCCCAGGGAGGTGGTGGAGTCACCATCCCTGGAGGTGTTGAAGGAAGGCCTGGATTTGACACTTAGTGCCATGGTCTAGATGACTGGCTAGGGCTGGGTGCTCGGTTGGACTGGATGATCTTGGAGGTCTATTCCAACCTGGTTGATTCTATGACTATAATCAGGTGGAAAACTTGGGATTATTTTTTCCAGGGTTGTCTGCGGCTGCGAGTGACAGAAACAAGAAGACAAACCCTGAATTCTTTTGTGAACTGAATTAAGGGGTTTGTTAATGAGAACTTATTTGGGTGTAGAATCATACCCGCTGGAAACAGGGTGCTCTTTATTCAACCTTTCAATGTCAGTTATCATTTTTAAAGCAGCTTGACCTGGAAGCATACAGTTAAAATTGTGGTGACTGTTAATGACAGTTTTATTGGACACTATGCTTATAGTTCACATTTTGAGGTCTGTATGTAATTGATCTTTCTACCCTACATGAGAAACACTGCAATAAGTTGGTTGCAGCACCACATTATAGATATAGAGAAATAATAATGATGTCACCTTGAGATTCAAAGATCGTGGAATAGTAATAGTCTCCTAGCTCATTCTCCCAACTGTGATGACCTCTCCAGTACTAAATCTTAACAGTCTCAGCATTATTTTTGAATTATTCATGGTAGCCTTTTCCCTCACTACAAAATCAAGGAAAATGAATGCATCATGCTCTGTCAGCTCCACAGGTATTTTGGTAAAAATATAAAATGTTATTTGGTTTCAAGAAGGAAAGAAAAAAAAAATCCATGCAGCAATACATGTCCCTTGCTAGTCTGAACAACAACAAACGTTCATATGCAGGAGACATGGGACGTGCTCATTGTGAGGCTGAATGAGGTGTTCCAGAAGTTCCAAAATCTGCATTTTAAATGCATCATCATCTGTAGAAATAAAATAAGAATTAAACAAGCATCAATATACACAAAGCATCTCTTGGGAATTATTTACTGTCTGGAGTAGTGTCCAGTTCTGAGCTGTTCAGTTCATGAGAGACAAGAAACTACTGGAAAGAATCCAACAGAAGCCATGAAGATGCTGAGGGGTCTGGAGCATCTCAGTGAGGAGGAAAGACTGAGAGACCTGAGGCTGTTGAGCCTGGAAAACAGCAACCTGAGATGAGATCTTCTCAATGCTCTGCAATATCTAAAGGGCAGAGGACAAGAGGATGGGGCCAGTCTCTTGTCAGTGGTGCCCAGTGATAGCATATGGGGCAACAGGCACAAACCAGAAGCCAGGGGGATCCACCTGAACAAGGGGAGAAAATTCTGTGCTGTGGGAGTGCTGAAGGCCTGGAGAAGGCTGCCCAGAGAGATGGTGGAGTCTCCATCTCTGGAGACATTCAAAACTCCCCTTGACACTGCCTTCCTAGACAACCTGCTGTGTGTGACCCTGCTCTAGCAGAAGGGTTGGACCAGATAAATTCAAGAAGTCCCTCCCAGCCCTAACTATGCTGAAATTCTGCAATGTCCCATCAACTCTGACAACACTGCCATGATTTCAGGGATTGAACAGGATGACAAAACACAGAGAAACAGAGATTAGGAACCAAGAGCCACTTTTAACTCTCCATTAACAGCTATAATTAGAATCAACCAGGTTGGAAGAGACCTCCAAGATCAGCCAGTCCAACCTAGCACCCAGCCCTAGCCAGTCAACTAGACCATGGCACCAAGTGCCTCATCCAGGCTTTTCTTGAAGACCTCCAGGGACGGTGCCTTCACCACCTCCCTGGACAGCCCATTCCAATGGGAAATCACTCTCTCTGTGCTGTTTAGGCCAAACAGCAGAAAAAAAAAAAAAAAACCAACCCAAAACAACCACCCAGACATTTCTTGAAGCACCTTGAATGGCAGCAGCGCTGTGATGCGCTTAAGTCAACTCATCTGCTCTTAAAGGCAGCAGGTTGATAACTCTTCTACACTCTCAAACCTGGATAATAAGAGAGAGCTACAGTTTTATTCCAGTGACGGATCTCATAAAAAGCACACATGGGAATAAAATAAAATGCATGTAAATGTAAACTTGAGCAGGTATCCTGATTCATCTGTAGCTGGTGACCTTTAAGTTCATTATGAAAAACAAATGTCAAGCTTTCAAAAGACAGGAGTATCCCTGGCTTTGCTGGGGATTTTGTATGCTATCGCACAGACTGTATTAATCTAGCCTGGCATCAATAACCTTGAAATCAGGATTTTGCACTAAAAAATCTAGTTTTATGTTTATTCAGAAAGGAAAGATAAAAGGTGACTTTATTTTAAGGGACCCTCCAGTGACTACAGGGCAAATGTAATGGAACGTTCCTGCTTTTGCCTAGCTTGCTGTTCAACGCCAGCTCCCATGGCAACAGATTTTATATGAATACAAAGAGTGTGATGAAGACCTCCTTTTATTTTGCACAGAGTTTAATTATAGAAAAGTCTCCTGTCTGCAGAGTATTTTATAGAACCATAGATTGTTTTGGTTGGAAAAGACCATTAAGATCGTTAAGACCAACCATCAACTGAACACCACCATGGTCATTAAACCATAGCCCAAAATGTCACATCTAAATATTTCTTGAACACCTCTAGGGAGAGTGACTCCACCACCTCCCTGTGCATCCTGTTCCAATGCCTGACCACTCCTGCAGGACAGAATTTTATCCTGATCTCCAACCTAAATCTCCCCTGGCACAGTTTCAGGCCATTCCCTCTTGTTCAATCACTTGATACAAGGGAGAAGAGATTGACACCCACTTCACAATAACCTCATTTCATGGACTTGTAGAGAGCAACAAGGTCTCTCCTCAGCCTCCTTTGCTCCATACTAAGCAACTCCAGTTCCCTCACCTGCTCCTCAGGACTTGTTCTGTGTTCAGCATCTCTGAAACTCCAAAGACTCCTGGAAAATCTTGGTCAAGGGAAGCTGTGTGTCCTCGCAGCTGGCCAGAGAAGAAGGCAGTCAAGAAACATGTAGACATGGCACTTTGGGGCATGGTTTAAAGACCATGGTGGTCTTAGTTTGATTGTTGGACTCAGTGATGCTAAAGGCCTCTTCCAAGCAAAACATTTCCATAAGTCTATGATTCTGTGACCTTATTCATCTGTTTTAGCAAGCAGCAGAATTGTTGTTGCATATTTACGTTATAGAAGAATTCCAAACAGATTAACAAGCAAATCATAGAATCACAGACTCATTAAGGCTGGAAAAGGCTTTTAAGATCATCAAGTCCAACCACAAACATCCATAATTGTGAAACAAACAATAGCTGATCAATTTATTACTTCTTTAACACAAAAAGCTTTTGTGTCACTGTTTTGTCCCCAAATAGTTGCTAAGCCCAAAACCAGTCAAACTGAAAGTTTTGCCTAAATTCAAAAGGTAGACTTAAAGCATTTAATTTTTTTTTTCTCCTTTTTTTCCTTGTTCCTTTTTAAAGTTGTAGTTAAGCTAAAAGACTTTCCTGGGGATTTTCTCTCTACCCTCTTTGCTCCAAGGCTACTCTCACTATGGTGAATCAGATGCTGTTTAAAGCAACAACAACAATAACAAAAAAAAACCCCACCACACATCAAAAAAAAATAATAAAGAAAGAACCAAAGCATTTACAAAAATCACTGAGTTTTTATGTAATTGAACATCAGACAGGGCTATTCCTCCTCTTAACATGCACAGCAAAGTGTCCCAGCAGGGGAAAGAAAGAAAAAAAAAAAACCTGAGAGACCACCGTGTAGTCACAGTTAAATCCAGCAACGGCAAGAAATTGAAGACAATTAGGATGTGCACTTTCCTGCCATGCAGCCACGTTCTCACTGCAAACTCAGTCAATTACAATTACAAATAACCTGGGTTTTCGCCTTGCCTGTAATTCATGCCTGTTGAAATCAAAGGCAGCTTTGCTGCTGACTTCAGTGAGAAAAGGATTAGCCCCTTAGTTTGGCTGTTTGTGTTCATTCACCACAAAAAGGATGAAGTTTTTTGATCACTTTATATTTCTGCCTTTCATTCTACACAAAACAGTTTCACGTTGCTCTGGTATGAGCTAGACCAGGAGCTGTAGTTTCCCAGCTCAGCCTCTTCTCAGGAGGCATTTGCTCAGGGCAGGGTTGCACAGCCAGGGGATGCTTCCAGCAGGGAGAAGCTGGTGGGAGACTTCCTGCCAAGGGCTGGACTGCACAAAGGCTGTGTCTCAGACTTGCTCCTGGCCACACCAAGGGCACTGCCACAGCTTCTGCCCCATCTTGGATTGCAGCTGTGGGGAGGAGTGGCCAGGACAGAGGACCTGTGACTGCCTGACAAGGGATTGCAGCCCATGTGTGGCCTCTGTAGGAGAAAGTTGAGAGCTCACCAGCATCAAGACTCTTCTCCACTGACTGCAGTCCCAGGAGCACTCTGTCTCTTCCATCCTCTATTCTGCTCCTGAATCCAGTTCCCACCTGCTGGTGAGCCCAGTGTGGGACTTCCCACTGTCCCCCGCATCAGAGGTGCTAATGGTGCTGCCATTGCCATCAGGGGTTGGGTTCCATACTGGTTTGTGTCTCTGTTCCATGGGGCTGTTGTTCTTTCTTTCCCTGTTGGATGATTTTCTTTTCATCCCATTAGTCTCTCCCTGCTCTTCTTTTTTGATGGCATGGCATCTGTAGGAGAAAGATGAAGAATCACCAGGGCCAAGACCCTTTTTTTCAAAGATAGCAACAGAAATTAAACTCTCAAATGAAATTGGAGAAAAAATACAGAACTATTACTTGGACAGAGATACAGAGAGAGACATTACAAAGCAATTACTGCATCCTGGTAAACCCCCTTGAATTTTTTCCCATCCCAAAAACTAAATCTAATGTTCCCCAGTGCTCCAGTCCTCCGCCCCCATTGCCTCTGCCATCCAAAGAGGCCTAAACAAGCCTCTGGAGGCTTGCTGCTTACAGGTTCTTCCTGATAAAGTGGCTCCCACCACACACACACAGGGCAGGAGGAAGAGGAAAGGAGAACAAACTGACCTTGTTGTGAGTTTATAAAGAGATAGCAGAATTATGGGATTGAATAATAATCTTCTAGTCCCCAGAAGATTTTTAACCCTATAGTCTCAACCTGGGACAACCTTGTCCACTGTCTGGTGTCCCAGGTGCACTCTGCCCCTTCTGACTTCCTCATCCCTGTGTTCCTGAATTTGGCTCCTGAATCCATTTCCCATCTGCTGCTCAGTCCAGTCTGGGACTTGCCTATGTCTGCCCTCAGTATCAGTGGTGCCAATGGCTACATCATTGCTATCAGGGATTGGGTTCCATACTGGTTTGTGTCTTTGTGTCTCTGTTCCATGGGACTGTTCTTTCTTTCCTTGATGGATGGTTTTCTTTCTCACCCCATCAGTCTCCCTTTGCTCTTCCCCTTGGGAAGGCAGAGGGGTCCATGGCACTCCCCTAGTGGCCAGCCATACCATATATCTCAGAGTTATGCCCAAAAAAATGTTCTGTATTTCCAACACTTCTGCATTCAGATGGTGCTCAGATGAAGATGGGCAGACTCTATGCCAAGGCATGACTCCCCATCATCACCACTGCAACTCTTTGATGCACAGACAGGCAATATCTGTTGAAAATGTGCAGGGTTATCTAGTAACAATGGTGGAGTCATTCCACCAGCACACTGGTTTTCCTCTTCTGATGGCTCATGGACATGAAAGAAAAACTTATCTGCCTGTGAGAGTGAACACCAAGCTTGGACACAAAGAAAGGAAGTATCAAGAGGTGGCATCTTGGGGCAAGATACTTTGGCTCCCTTTGGACAAGAGCTGTCACCACAGCAAAAGTCAGAACCATCTACGAAGCACTGGCAGGGAGACGGTCTGGATGACCTAACAGCACTTTTAATCTCTGGCTTCTGTTCCTACAATATCCAGAGCTGCTGGTCTCAGCAATCAGAGGGTATTTCAAAGCAGAATGTGCAGCCTTTTTCTGAAGAGTGATAAATGACATTTGACTTGGACAAATGTAACAATATATCTAGGGGAAAATAACCTTAAACAAAGGTACTCAGTGGTGAAAGGAAATCTTGACAGAAGGAAAAGGAAAAGTGATAACAGCAGATTACATGTGAGTGACCAAAAGCTTTCAGAGTAGTTTGGGAACTTCCGATGACGCACATGTCAACATGTTCAGCTTTGGGCCCTTCATTCCAGCAAAGACATTGAGGTGCTGGAGCTTCTCCAGAGAAGAGCAGCGAAGCTGGTGAATGGTCTAGAGAACAGATCTGTTGAGAAGCAGTGGAGGGAACTGGGGTTGTTTAATCTGGAGGATGCTGAGAACTCATTGCTCCTTACAACTCCTTAAAAAGAGGTTGTAGTCAGGTGGGACTTGGTGTCTTCTTCCTAGTATCAAGTGGTAGAATGAGAGGAAATGGCCTGGAATTGTGCCAGGGGAGCTTTAGGTTAGATATTAGGAAATAATGCTTTCCTGCAAGAGTGGTCAGGCATTGAAACAGGCTGCTCAGGAAGGTGGTGGAGTCACTGTCCCTGGAGGTGTTCAAGAAACATGTCAGCACTGCACTTCAGGATGGGCTTTGATGGCCATGGTGGTGCTAGGTTGATGGCTAGACTTGATGGTCTTAGAGGTCTTTTCCAACTGAAACAATTCAATGATTCTATAAGATGCCACCACAGAGCAGAAGACAGGGCAGGAGGATTCACTCATCACTAGCCAACTGCGTACAAGGTTCAGTGCATTTGCTCACACTCATTGCTATGCAGCTAATTCCTAGCATCCAATTCTCCCATCTAGGAGGAAACATGTGGATCAAAAGTCAGAAAAAAATCAGCTCTTCATTCTTGGCCATTAATCTAAAAAGAAGCATCACAGTGAATTTAATCAGCTCTTATAAAATTCCTCTCCCTTTAATTCCTTAAGTATGCAGCTATTTTAGGCTCTTCATATAAAACCCTCCAAATATTTGTGGGTAATTTCTGTACTTCTACTTAGTCTTTGTAAGCCCAGAGGAATATACAGTAGACCTAGATCCCATTTTTAGGCTTCAGTTTCTATTTTGACACTGCACTTCCACAGAGTTGTTAAAAAAAATAAAAAGGCATATAAGCATCTTTGTGGATAGTAATTCTGGTGCTTAAATCTCATTTTAATCTTCCTTAACAAGTTTATCTCTCTCAAGATGGGATTGTTTTTCACTGTCCTTTTTTTCCCCAGGGGTTTACATATATCTTCATGCCTAAAAATATGTAAAATCTCTTTATTCAGATCCAAAAGGGTCACAATAAATTGTGTTTAGGAAGACCTATCAAGGCCTCTTCTTTGAAAAAAAAAAAAACAATAATTGAAAGGTAGGAAGAGGATTAATTCTTTGATATGAATTATGTCCACTCATTGCATGCCAACCTTTAAGGTCAAGTCCAACCTATCACCCAACATTATCTAATCAACTAAATCATGGCACTAAGCACCACATACAGTCAGCTTATAAACACTTCCAGGGACAGTGACTCCATCACAGTATCATCAGGGTTGGAAGAGACCTCACAGATAATCAAGTCCAACCCTTTACCACAGAGCTCAAGGCTAGACCATGGCACCAAGTGCCACGTCCAACCTTGCCTTGAACAGCCCCAGGGACGGCGACTCCACCACCTCCCTGGGCAGCTCATTCCAGTGGCAAATCACTCTTCTTATTCAATTGGATACTAGGAAAAAATTCTTTCCTGCAAGAGTGGTCAGGCATTGGAACACACTGCCCAGGGAGGTGGTGGAGTCACCAACCCTGGAGATGTTCAAGAAACATGTAGACATGGCATGTAAGGACACGCTTTTAGTGGCCATAGTGGTGCTAGGTTGATAGTTAGACTTGATGACCTTAGAGATCTTTCCAAACAAAACAGTTATATGAAAGTGATTTTAGTATTCTGCATTTTCATAGATCAATTAAGGTTAGAAAAGACCTTCAATATCAACAAATCCAAATATTAATCCAACACTGCCAAGTCCACCAATAAATCACATCCCTCAGCACCACATCTTTAAATCCCTTCAAATCCCTTCTGGATGGGGACTACATTACTGCCCTGGGAAGCCTCTTCCAGGCCATGACAACCCTTGCAGGTAAGAAATTATTCCTCATGTCCAACCTGAACCTCCTCTGGCACAATGTCAGGCCATTTCCTCTGATTCTATCACTTGCTATGCACAAGAAGAAGAAATCAACCCCAACCTGGCTCCAATCTCCTTTCAGGGAGTTGTAAACAGTCAGGTCTCTCCTCAGCCTCTTTTTCTCCAGGCTGAACAACCCCAGTTCCCTCAGCTGCTCCTCATGAGACCTGTTCTCTAGACGCTTCACCAGCTTTGCTGCCATTCTCTGGACACTCCAGCACCTCAACATCCTTCTAGGAGTAAGGGGCTCAAAACTGAACCCCAGGATTTGAGATGCACCATTTTGTGTCCTTTTGCACATTCTGACTACCTTTTGCTTCCACAGTGTGTTTCTCCACACTGCTTCTAAAATTCCCTTGCTGTTCACCTCTTCCACATGAGACATCTGCTTTCAGACTATGCCACTCAGAAAACTGGGTATTTTCAAGTGAAATATTATTCTGTTTCTCTCTGCCCACACATCTGAAGTGTGCATAGCCTGGGATTTTTCTTAATGTAAAAAATATATATATATAATATTACATGAGGCACAGTGATGATTTTATTCCAGCACAAATGTCATTCCCACCTAGTAATTTCATTTGGACTAGTAAAAGTGATTTTTTTTTCCAGGTGTTTGCACCTAATAGTAATGTTACAACATAGGAGGATAATGATGGAGCCAATTAAGTGGCAGAGCAGGATTTACTGGTTTCCACTGGAAATACCTGGTGTGTCCCACTCTTGCCATACAGCTTGCCAATATCAGACAAAATCTTTTTTTTTTTAATTCCATTTAACTTGAAAACATCCAGAAATATGCACATGGAAATGAAGAAACTTGCTTGTTTCCCCCTTAACTATTTACCTATGAGCTCTGCCAGATAAATGCCACTCAGCACTGGAGGTCAGCTTGGGTTTGAACAGTGCTCCACATTCCTGAACTCTTTCCCAAGTCTCGGGAAGGCAAAGAGAGGAAAACAAATAGCAGATGTGGGAATTGGGAAAAGGAAATGGTCATTTTTCCAGAGTGGGTCATGGAGAATAGATTAGTAAATCCAGGATAGTTTAAACATGCTGGCACCAGCAAGAGAAGCTGGCCTTTGCCCAGGACAAACAGTGCCAAATCCGTGAGAGTCGGGAGCTTTGTGCACGCGGCCGGCTGCTTGCTGCCAATTCTATGTGGTTATCCACATGCCATGGAAATGCCCTTGGCTCGCCTCAGCGTGACTTCAGCTGCTGCTGATGGCACCTCGGGGCTGCTGCAGCAGCCAGGCGGGATGAATGGCTCCCACCATGGCTGGGAGGATTGGGACAAAGCCAACCCCATGCCCCTGGGGCAGGTACAACTCTAGCATCCCACAGAGCAAACTGGTCCTGTTTTGAGCACACACCAAAGGCTTGATGTCAGCATTGCAGCCTGAATCTTCATCTGGGTAATTACAAGCACCACTGGTTACACACTGATGGCAGGAAACCTGGCTGGAGACAGCAGGGGCATGCTGGAGATCATGAGGTGAATTCTGGATACAGACCTGATTTCATTTTTATGTTTTATTGATATAGTGGCATGTGAGGCCACTTTAGGTCATGGTATCATAGACTCATTTTGGCTAGATCTTTAAGATCAAGTCCAACCATTAACACAACACTAAATGGTGTCCCTCAGCACCACATCTACATGGCTTTGAAACCCCTTCAGGGATGGGGACTCCAGTCCTGGAAGTCCAGGGCTTGAAAACCTTTTCTGGCAAGAAATTGTTCATGATGAATCTAAGCCTCCCCTGGCACAACTTGAGGCCACTTCCCCTCATCCTATTGTTTGTAACTTGGGGGACCAATCTCCATCTGGTGTCAGTGTCACTGCAGGGAGTTGTAGGGAGCTGGTAGATCTTCCCTCAGCCTCCTTTTCTCCAGGGCGAACAACCCCAGCTTCCTCAGCCACTCTTCACCAGACCTGTTTTCCAGACCCTTCACCAGCATTGCTGCCCTTCTCTGGATCAACTCCAGCACCTCAATGTCCTTCTTGGAGTGAAGGAACCAACACTGAACCCAGGTTTCAAGGTGTAGCCTCACCTATGTTGAGTATAGAGGGACAATCCCTGCCTTAGTCCTGCTGGCCACACGAATTCTAATACACATCATGATAAATACAGAAGATAATAATTTAGTTCAGCAATTCTGAACTGATAGGAATAGTATTTACTTCCCAACGCCTTCTTAGACTCATGCAACACTGGAGATACATTCTCACTAAGGACAGACATGGTCAGACTAATGTTCTCAGAGTGAAAATACAGCCCTGGACCCATGAAAAGTGGCCAAGCTCCAGTGGACACAGAGACCACCCAGCCACTGCACAACGAATGAGATGTCATCCCTAGTATCCCACAGCTCAGGATGTTATTCTTGTGCAGTCCTCAATCAATTATGTCTGCACAAAAATGACTAGACTCACTGTTTTTTTGGGGTCTCGGGGAAATCTTTGTTCAAATTGAAGATGGTTTTCTAACAGGCTTTGCTCTTTACCCAATTTTCCAGCTGAGTTGACTGAGGCACAGGCAGGTCAAAAGGCTTACCCAAGGGCAGGGAGGGAATCAATGAGTTGGGTCAGATTAGATCTCAGCCTGTTCTTACACTTTTCATCCTTTACCACTGCTGCCAGATCACTGCTAAAAACAGGTTAACAAAAATGTCATGGATGTGCCTTAAAAATATTTTTTGTTAAAAGTTGTTATCCCAATAAGAATGAAGTTCTTTAGGTAACACACTATAGAAGATTAGGATTCCAGAGGTGAGGTCTCTATGTAAGGAATTCAGTCTCCAGCACAAGGTAAAACCACCAGCAGGAAGGAAAAAATAAAAACCCACTTTGACTATTCTCTAAAAAATAATAAAAATGCAGAAAAGTGAAATTCAGAGATCAAATGCTGAAGTGCTCACTCAGGTCAAGTTCTGCCTAGCTTTAATTGTATTTTGCCTTGGGAAAAGGTTTCAGATCTGGCCATAAATTAGTATGCGGATCCCATGGCATGGACGGTGTTTTATTTACTTAGTCCCTGGAATATGCTGCAGAATTCAAGCAGCAGTTAAACTAAAAAGAAGCACTCAGCCGAATCTGAAAGAGCTGTGGTATTTTTGAGACTAATGTTGGGTGACGTCTTGCAACCAAGCACTCTGTAATTTGATAGGAATTGAGCAAAAAAACCCATTTCCCCTCAAACAGTGGGTGGGTATGTTTCCTGAGCTTGGGCACTAAGAAGCACCCAAAGCGCTGGATTTGCAGCAAAACATCTTTCCAAGAAGGACACAGGATCTGTGGGACAGCCTTTGCTGTTCCCATTCTCTGTGGCTTCAAGACCTGCCTGAGGAAAAGCCACGATCAGCCAAGCCTGTGACCCTGGAGCCAGCCTTGACAAGGCAGAGGGGTAGCCTGGAGTCCTCCTCCAAGTCAGCCTGGACCATTTGGAGAACATGTCATATGAGAAGCAGCTGATGGAACTGGCATTCTTTAGTCTGGAGAAGAGGTGGCTGAGGGGAGATCTCATTGCCGTCTACAATTCCTCGAAAGGAGGTTGGAGTGAAGTGGGGGTTGGTCTCTTCTTCCCAGTATCAGGTGATAGAATGAGAGGAAATGGCCTGAAATTGTGCCAGGGCAGGTTTAGGTTGGAGATGAGGAACAATTTCTTTCCTGTAAGAGTGGTCAGGCATTGGAACAGGATGCCCAGAGAGGCAGTGGAGTCACCATCCCTAGTGGCATTCAAGAAACCTGTGGACATAGCACTTTGGGACATGGTTTAAGGGCCTTGGTGGTGTTCTGCTGACAGTTGGACTTGATAATCTTAGAGGTCTTTTTCAACCAAAATAATTCCATGACTCCATGATTCCTGCTCCTGCAGCATCACTGTATATTGTCATTTTCAAAACAAATATTTTCAGACCATTCTGGGGGCACATTGTGTAGCCCCCAGGTATTCCTCTGTGATCAGAGATCTCCCCTTGCCAGCTCCCCTGCCACATGAAGATGTGGTATAGAGGAAGAGGAACATCATGTTTTTCACAGCTATTACTACAAAAATAAACCAAAGGAGTCATTAATCAAGCTGTGTTCCTTTTTACTTCATTCACTTTTATGCTACTATAACACAGACTTCTTGTCCTGAGCTTTTTTGCTTTAGAGACAATGGGGGAAAAAAAATTACCTTTGAAAGTCCACTCAGGAATTTTATTTCCCTGATTTTAGGACTGTGACAGGCTTGGTGGCAGACGCCCTCAAATATCTTGGCAAAGCTGAGGGGATGAGGAAGCTGCATCTCATAAGTTCTCATCTGCAGATCAAAGCCATTCATTGGCAAGATGAAAAGGCTGTATTTAAAAACTGACAGGATACCCATTAAAAATAAAATAAAATAAAAGGACAAGCCTAAAACTTCTGGGAAGAATGCATTTGGAGTTTCAAGCAAAATAAAACAAGATTAAAAAGCAGCATTAAAAATATCCTTGGAATCAAAAGAAACATTTCTATTTGTCCAGTGTTGACAGAACACCACTAATCAAAATGAGCTCTATGCCTTCTTCCCATTCAGGATCAAGCTACTCAACCCTAGAATCACAGTACTGTAAAACATTTGTGGTTGGAAGGGACCTCCAGAGATCATCACATCCAATTGCCCTGCCAAAGTAGAATCACATAGGGCAGGTCACACAGGAACCCATCCAGGCAGGTTTTAAAAGCCTCCACAACCATTCTGGGCAGCCTGTTCCAGTTACCCTCACAGTAAAGAAGTTTCTGTTCATATTGAGGTGGAACTTCCTGTGTTCCAGCTTACATCTGTTGTTCCTTGCCCTATTACTGGGCACCACCTAAAAAAGACTGGCACCCTCATCTCAACACCCAGCCTCTGGGTTAGACTTTACTGATTTTCCTCTTTCATGTCTAGAAATGCCAGCCCAAACTAAAACCACACATGGGATGACAGTGGTTTGCAAGAATCCTGAAAGCAGAATGTCCTGGTTTGGCTGGGACAGAATTTCAGGCCAGCTGTGGGCTGCAGGACATTAGCTTGGAGTAAGCTAGGATTGCTGACCTGAGTTGGCTTCAGGCTCGTCCCAGACCCTGAACATCACTCTCAGTATAAAACATGAAGTATGCTGAGGAGAGAATAATCTCCTGCTTAGGTTCCTGCTCTTGCTTGGTCTCCTCATTTGGGCTCCCCTTCCTTCTCCTCTTCAAATTGGAAGAAGCAGAATTTAGATTAGATATGAGGAAATACTTCCCCATGAGGGTAGGGAGACACTGGAACAGGTTGCCCACAGAAATTAAGGAAGCTCCAACCATGAAAGTGCTGAAAGCCAGGCTGGAGGGGGCCTTGAACAACTTGGTCTAGTGGGAGGTAACCCTGCCCATGGCAGGGGGCTGAACTATCTGATCTTTAGATTTCCTCCCAACCCAACACATTCTATGATGATTCCTTCTCCTGCTTCCTGAGGACTACTTTCCTGTTTAATGCGACTGTCAGACCTTTGCTGGGCTGAGTATAGTTTTAAATGTTGATATTAGTATCAGCTTTACTGCTCCACTGAATCCATTTTCATGTCAACCTTTGGGTCCTCTCTCCTTTTCCTAATCCTCTTCTGGGGGACGGGTCATCAGGTGACAGACTATCTGCTGTAGTTTAACCCCAGACACAGGCTAAACATAGACAGAAAACCAAAGTAAAGAACTTTAAAGACATATTTTGCAAATACAGGAGCCAGAGCAGTTGTTCACTGTCTGCTTCTGATTTTTGGTACCTCACAACACCATCAGGATATAAATCTTACCTATCCTTTGACTTGCACATCTGCTTCCTTATTCATGGAATCACAGACTTTCAGGGGCTGAAAGGGACCTGAAAACATCCCTTCCTGGGATCCCAGCCCTCCTGCCAGACCAGGACTCTTTTCTTTTTATCAACCCAATTCTCATTTTTACCATTTTTTAAAATCTCACTTCTCCCTCATTTTTCTCCCTTCCTTTCCCCCTATCTTCCTCTTTTCATCTCCCTCCTTTTCCTCTCATCTCATCTCCCTCCTTTCAGCACCACCTCCCCTTTTCCACTAGATTTGCCCCTTTCCTACCTCATGCTGCATTTTCTCTTTCTTTCTCTCAGAGTATCTGGCTTCTGTTGGAGTCTGCTCCCATCTCAGGTGTAACCACTTTGCATTCCCTGCCCACTCCCCTTTTTAATCTGTGTCCTGTTGGAGTCTCCTCCCACCCCAGGTGTGACCACTTTGCACTCCCTGCCCACGCCCCTTTATAAGTGGCCCCAGGAAAGGCAAGCCCCAAGCTTGCCCATTGTGGGCAGAAGGATCCTCCTCGGATCATCACCGGTGAGTCCCTGTGGTGCCTCACTGGGTGAATGGTGGAGGGGATTCAAAGGCCGGGGGGCCTGGTTGGCCCCCCGGCTCGGTAGGGCTAGGCTTCATGATTGCTCTAACATCATTGCATAGGCACTGGCTGGGTCTCCTCACTTAGGCTAAGCTCCTCTGTGTTTAGCTGCTTCTTTTTGCTTACTCATGATTAGCTGAAGTACTTGGTGGAACTGGAAGCTCACAGCTGAGAAGTATTGTGGTGTTACCTGAAGTACTTGGCTGAACTGGAAGCTCATGGGTGAGTAGTACTGTGGTGTCATCTAGAGTACTTGGCTGAACTGGAAGCTCATGGGTGAGTAGTATTGTGGTGTTACCTGAAGTACTTGGCTAACTGGAAGCTCATGGGTGAGTAGTATTGTGTTGTCACAGAATTGCTTTGGACATACTCTCCAAGATCATCAAGCCTAACCTTCAGTCCAACATAACCATGGATATTAAACCATGTCCCAAAGTGCCATGGCCATACATTGCTTGAACATCTCTAGGGATGGTGACTCCACCACCTCCATGGGCTGCCTGTTCTAATGCCCGATTGCTCTTGTAGCAAAGAAATTGTTCCTCATGTCTAACCTAAACCTCCCTTGGCACAATTTCAGGGCACTTTTTCTCAATCTAGCACCTGATACTAGTAAAGAATAAATACTGGGCTTCAATTATTCATCTTCTGGTTTCACAGAGGCTTCCTTCCTTTCCTGAGGCTTGCTCTGGAGTTGCCTTTGCCTGTGTCTCATTTTTGTCAGGACTGGGAGCACACAGAGGGCTCAGCAAATGCCTGACCTTTTCAGGGTCTGCATTTTGCCTTTACCACCCAGGGACTTGCTTAAGCTTAAAATCTGCTGCAGGTTAACTTGAATTATTTCATGTTAAGGTGCTTAATGTCACTAACAATATTTTTTTGCTCCTGTTGCAGGTCAATTGGCATTTTAATGTGTAGTATTAAACCAACTTAAAGCTGAACATGGAATAGATTTGCGTACATCGATGAACACATGGGAGCAGATCTCCCTCCCAGCTGCATTTCCTGGACTCAGAATCACCTGAAGACTGTTTTCATAAAATCAGAGTGGTTTGGGTTAAAAGAGACCTTAAAGATCATCTAGCTCCAACTCCCCTGTCATGCACAAGGGCACCTCCTGCTAAAGTAATGTGCTCTATGCCCCACCCAGCCTGGCTTTCAACACTTGCAGGCTTGGAGCCTCCACAATCTCTCTGGGCAACCTCTTCTAGTACCTCACCACCTTCCGTGGGAAGAATTCTATCCTTGGCTAATCTAAATCCAGACTCCTCAGTTTTGAAGACATCACTCCTCATCCTGACACTCCTAACTTTGCAAAATGTCCTCCTTCAGCTGTCCTGTAAGTCCCATTTTTCTGAGGGATGTCACCTCACAGAAAGTGTAAGGAACACAGCCAGGTCCAGCACTCCTGGCCAGGTGACTTCCCATCCCTGCTCTACAGCAGAATATTCCTCTTCACTGACCCTGGACATTGGCACCTTCTTACAACAGCCATGGATACAACTGAAAGTGACTGTTACTTACAGTTATATTTACAAAATGATTGTGTATTATTTTATCTGGAGGATGTCCAGAGGAGGCCACAGCAATAATGCAATGGCTGGAACCTCTCTGCTGGGAGGACAGGATGAGACAGTTGGAATTACTCAGCCTGGAGAAGGCTCCTGGGAGACCTTCTAGTGGCCTTTCAGTGCTTAAAGGGGGTGATCAGAAAGCTAGGAACAGACTTTTGAGCAGGGCTTGAGGTCAGAGGACAAGGAGTGATGGTTTAAACTAAAAGAGGCAGATTCAGACTTGAGAGAAGAGAGGAATGTTTAACACAGAGGGTGGTGAAACCCTGACCTAGGTTGCCCAGAGATGTGTTAGATGTCCATTCCCTCAAACCATTCCAAGTCAGGTTATCTGGGGCTCTAAGCAACCTGCTCTAGTTTCAGATGTGCTGCTGACTGCAGGGAGGTTGGGCTAGATGAGCTTTAAATGATACCAGCCATTGAAGAAGAGGCTTGACCCTGGTGATCCCTCAGCTTTCTCCTGCAGATGCTATCCATGGGCTGCAATCCGTTGTTGAACAGTTGAGGGTCCCCTGTTCTGGCTGCTCCTCGCTGCAGCCCAAGGTGTGGCACAAGCTGTGGCAGAGGCCTTGGTGTGCCCAGGGGCAAGTCTCAGAATTTTTGTGCAGCCCAGCTCTTGGAAGGAACTCTTCCCATCAAATTTCCCCTTGCTAGATGCAGCCTTTGGCTGTGCAACTCTGCCCTGCACTTCAGAAGGCGCAAAGCCTGAGCTGGGAAGTCTCAGCATTGACCAGAGCTACTTCTCCTCCAGCTCACATCAGGACAAGACTACACATGGCTGGAGTTGTCCGTCCCCCCCCCCCCCCCCCGTCTGTAAAATCACATAGAATTCATGCATTTTCCATAGGGATGCTCCCTGAAGTGTCACACAGTATTTTAGCATCAGAACTTCCTGTGATTCAGTAAAAGAATCCAGCTTCTCTGCAATGGATCTTGTGCTCTGCAACTTCCTACAGACTCATATATCATTGCTGACTTCCCAAAGAGTGCTGTTGGCTTGAGGGACAGAGGTGTACCTCCAGTAATGGTATATAGTACATTCTGCAGCAACCTTTCTTCTCATATTTCAGAGTTGAAAAAGGCCTGTCAAAAAGGGGCTATTATGAAAGGGAATTTGAAGACATTCATAAACATCTAGACAGAAAATTGCATTTTCAATATGAGAACCTCAATAGTTAAGGCTACATTTGGGAGATCACTATGGCCCTCTTATTTTCTGCTTACGCTGTCAAAGTTGGAATTCATGTTGGGTTTTTTGAGCCATTCAAACAAAGGATACTTTCATAAACATCCATTTCATAAACTACAGCATATCTAATTCTTTGAGTTCTGAAGGCTGAGCTGAATGTAGTGTTTGTAGTCTACTGAGAATATGTCTGGAAAACATAAAACAATCTGCTAGGTAAGTTACAAAGCTGTTGACACAGGGAATGAAAATGGAAATTCTGTAGTGGTCTCCTCCAGCCAGGGTTTTTTTGCTGTACTTTGGCTGATGTGAGCTGATTGCTGCTGTATATCTCGATGTTACTCTCCCATTTCAGAAATGCTCTGACATTATCTCCTTGGCAGTTTGAAAAATAGTATCAAACACTCAACACATTTGAGCGCACGTTTTCAACCCAGCAATCCTAAAGCTCATTTCCACAGGTGCTGGAGGCAGGTTAGGACCCACTTCAAGTGGATTCATTTTGGAGAAAACAATACCTGATTTTACAGAGTGCACCCATACAGCCCTGCACATCATAGGATGTTAGGGGTTGGAAGGGACCTAAGGAGATCATTGAGTCCAACCCCCCTGCTGCAGCAGGACAATCCTATCTAACACAGATCGCAGAGGAACACATTCAGACAGGCCTTGGAAGTCTGCAGAGAAGAAGACTCCACAACCTCCCTGGGGAGCCTGTGCCAGTGCTCTGGGACCCTTACAGTAAAGAAGTTCCCCCTTGTGTTGGAGCAAAACCTCTTGTGCTGCAACTTAAACCCGTTGCTCCTTGTCCTATCCCAGGGAGCAAGTGAAAAGAGCATGACATGCAGACACAGTGAGGACACAAGAAACAAACTGAAAACTTGATTTAATTTCCAGAGCACCACAGTAAACACACATCTCATTCAGAATCACAGAACTGTTTCAGTTGGAAAAGACTTCTAAGATCAAGCCCAACCACCAAACCAACACCACTATGGCCATTAAGCCATGTCCTAAAGTGCCATGTCCATGTTTCCTGAACACCTGCAGGGATGGAGACTCCAACACCTCTCCGGGCAGCCTGTTCCAATGCCTGACCATTCTCACAGCAAAGAAATTGTTCCTAATCTTCAATCTAAACCTGCCCTGGCACAATTTCTGGTGGCTCAGTAAAAGATACTGGGGACAAGAGACTGACCGCCACCTGTTTTCATCCTCCTTTCATGGACATGTGAGAACAACGAGGTCTCCCTCAGGGTTTTTTGTCTGCAGACTAACCAAACCCAGTTCCCTTAGCTACTTCTCAGCAGACCGGTTCTCTGGACCTTACAACAGCTTTGTTGCTCTTCTCTGAGCCCTCTGCAACATCTCTGTGTCTTTTTTTGTAGTGATGGGCCCAAAACTGAACCCAGGATTCAAGACCTCATTAGTACATGGGCACGACCACTTCCCTACTCTTGCTGGCTGTACAAAGCCTCCCTGAAGCCTTCTCTTCTCCAGGCTGAACAGCTCCAACTCTCTCAGCCTGACCTCACATCAGAAGGCCTCCAGCATTGCTGTACACTCCTCTGGTCCTGCTCTAACTAAGGACCCCAGAGCTGGCCACAGATACTGCAGGTGGGGTCTCAGTAAATTGGAGCAGAGGGGCAGAATCCTTTCCTTCTACCTGCTGCCCATGCTGCTGGGGATGCAGCCTGTGATGAAACTGACCTTCTGGCCTGCAAGTTTACATTTGTTGGCTCATGTCCCACATTTCATCCAGCAAATATGTCCACAGCAAAAAAACATACACTGTAAATTTTGCTGTAATAATTATTGGAGATGCTTGAGCTTTGCTGGAACTTGGCAATAGCTGCAACAGCTCCACTAAATATAGGACTCTAGGCACACTTAATTTAGCAGGACATTTATCAGTGGCCTTATTGACTAAAAATTCCACTTATTTAACATTTATAAGGGTTTACACCACACACGTTTCTCTATAGCAGAACAGATAAAATTTATAGTGGTTAACTTCATCATTATTGTCAAAGCATTTTCCAGCAACTTCTGGAATGGAGCAGCCAGGAGATAACTAAATCAGCTGAAGCAGAACCTATGAAACATTTGGCCACATTTGGAGTATTTGGTCTAGTTCTGGGGTCCACAGTTCAAGAGAGATGAGTTGCTACTGGAGAGAGTCCATAAAAGGGCTATGACCATGCTGAGGTGAATGAAGTGTTTCTGTCAGGAGGAAAGGCTGAGGGATCTGGGACTGTTAAGTCTGGAGAAGAGCAGCTTGAAAGGGCTCGATGCTCTGCAAGAGCTAAAGGGTGGAGGGCAAGAGGATGGGGCCAGATTCTTGTCAGTGGTGACCAGTGACAGGAGAAGGGGCAATGGTTACAAACCGGAGCCCGGGAGGTTCTGTCTGAACAGGAGAAACTCGTTTGGTGTGAGGGTGCTGAAGGCCTGCAGCAGGCTGCCCAGAAAGGTTGTGGAGTTCCCCTCTTTGGAGATTCCAAACCCACCTAGACATTATGGTCCTGGGCAACCTCCTGTGGGTACTGCTGCTTTAGCTGGGGGATTGGACTGGATGTTCTCCAAACATTGGTCCCTTCCAAGCCTTACCACGCTGTGATTCTGTGAAGAAGGCAATCTCTGCTAATATCCCTTTTGTTTTCAGAGTTTGCTATTAGATTTCCCTATAGGCTTTAGTGGCTGGCAAACAAGTCCCAGCACCTTGTTTCCAGGAAATCATATTTCTCCCTGTGCCAAGCTTCTTTGTAAGTACCAAAGAAGGTTTGTCTACTAAAATACACTTTCTTAACTTACCAGTAATTCTACACTCTGAACCACCCAATTTCCTTCCTCTCCCAGTGCAGGAACCACTTGTATTCCTGCTCAACATGCCCTCTCTCTGAGCTTACTTTGTGTTTTCATAATAGAGATGAGTTCACCCCTGTTAAAAGTGGAATCAGACACACTTGGAGAATGTTTTGGGGGAAGAAGGAGAGAAAAAGTTTTTATTAATGTGGGTTACAAATTATTTCAAAGATGATGGCAATTCAGTATGCACAGATCTTTACCTGAACTCCCTCAAATTTGAAGAATTGTGGAATTTTACTGCAGAACCCCTCAGTATTCACATTTTTATGCAAGGAAGATATTCTCCTCTTACTGAGGCAGCACTGTTCCGTAATAATCTCAGCTGATGCTGAAAATTCAGATCCATAGAATGATTTTGGCTGGAAGAGACCTCAAAGATCATCTAGTTTCAAACTCCCTGCTATGGGCAGGGACACCTTCCACTAGACCAGAGTGCTCAAGGCCACATTTAACCTGGCCTTGAAATCTCCAAGGAGGAGGCATCTATGACCTCCCTGGGCAACCTGTGATGTGCCATGATGTGTTTTGCCTTCAAACCTCCAGTCTGCTCTTCCTTAGACTGAAGAACATGCTCCAGAAAACCACACTTCTTTGTAACTACACCTTAGACTTAATTTCTTATATATGGATCATCCAAATTTCACTCCTTTTGAGGTTACTGGAGACACCTGCACTCACACAGCCATTCAGACACAGTGCACTCATGCAGCCCATAATGCAAACTGTATCCTAGGCTGGATCAAGATGCTGTGGCCTGCTAGTCAAGAGAGGTGATTCTTCTCCTTCTGTCTTGTGAGACCCCACCTCAAATACTGCACATGGGTTCTGATGTCCAAATCATAAGAAGGACACAGAACTATTGGAGTAAGTCCAGATAATCCAAGGTCTGGAGCTCTTCTGCTATAAGGATAGATTGAGGGAGCTGGAGTTATTCAGCCTGGAGAAGAGACTGGGGGAACCTGATAGGTGCCTTTCAATACCTGAGGAGAAGCTACAGGAAGGCTACACATAAGGGTGCCTAGCAACAGGACTAGGGAGAATGGTTTTAAGCTCAGGGAGAGTCAGTGTAGGCTGGATCTTACATAGAAGTTCTTCAGTATGAGGGTGGTGTCCAGAGAGGTTGTGGATGTCCTCTCTCTGGAGGTGTTCAAGGCCAGGTTAGATGACTCTTGAGCAACCAAGTCTAGTTCAGAAGAGTCCCACCCATAGTAGGGGAGTTGAAGTAGATTATCTTTGAGGTCCCTTCCAACCTAAGCCATTCTATGATTCTCATCATTTCACAGCAGTTAAAATAATGTGCACAACAAAGTCCCACCATGTGCTGCAAACAAAAATCTGGTGTGAGTGATTCCTTCTAGTATTAAAAAGTTATTTTAATATCTGCTATTTTGAAAGGAGATTGAGAGTGCTTTTCACAAACACACACACACACACTCCTTCAGGGCCAAGTAAAGCACATAATGTGCCCCGGTCAAGTGTTCAACCCTGTATTGACATGAACTTTCCAGATTTAAATTTGCAGGACACATCCCTGCTGCTGAGAAAATGCAACTCCTTGGCAAATGAAATCACAGTTTCTGGTTTCATTCAGCCTTTCTTTTTTCTTTTTTTCTTTCTTTCCTGGTGTTTCTAAATGTGAAAGGCAAGCCTTGTTTACTTGGAGTGAAATCATATGAGGTTACATTGCTGCACTTCTTCACAGCTGAGGAGGTTCATGCAGAGAGGTCACCAGAGCATAGGAAGTGATGGAGGCCGGATTCTGACTCAGAAGCCACATACACAGAGCAAGAGAAATGTACGATGCCTGTGCTCCAATCTGACAATTTTCTCTGGGGGGAAATTAAAGAAGTACAAGTGAGGTCCAAATCAGAGTGATTTTCAATCCTACATCTTCCCTGACACTCCATCTGTTTCTCTCCCAAGCTAATATGAGGGTAGTTACAGCTCCAGTGCCCAAGTCTCTCTTCCACAGCAGATGTTGCACAAAGTAGGTGCTTTCAGAGGTTAGTCCTTAACAAGGAATTTAATCCAGGCTGAAATATCTGTGAATTCACATCCCAAGGCCTTTAATAAAACACTCTTTTTTTTAGGTTTTCATCCCACTCCGGTGCATTCTTTGACCTCAAAGTTTATGTGCTGGTTTAAGATGAAGTTTACTTGGAAGCAAATTCCTGTGCTGTCAGTAGAAGGGCATTTTGCACTCAGCTGTGGACAGATGTTCCAGTCTCAGGAAAATACTATCCTCTACCTGGAAATGCCACATTCAGTGAGCTATGGCTTGCAACCAAAAGGCTTAATAAAGAGCTGAAGGAAACCGCTTCAAGTAAGAAGCAAAGACACAGGACATGAAGGGGCTAAGGCTGCTGGTGGAAAACAAGTTGCCTATGAGTCATCAAAGTGCCCTTGAGACCAAGAAGGTCAATAGTCTCCTATGGCATTTTAAGAAGAGTGTGGCCAGAAGGTTAAGGGAGATTTTCCTTCCTCTCTACTCTGACCTAGTGAGGCCACATCTGGAGTACTGGGTCCAGTTCTGTGCTTCTTAGTTCATGAGACACAGGGAACTACTGGAGAGAGTCCAGCATTAGTTACAAGGGTGCTGAGGGACCTGGAGCTTCTCAGTGAAGAGGAAAGCCTGCGAGACCTGGCCTGTTTAGCCTAGAGAAGAGCAGCCTGAGAGGGATGTTTTCAATGCTGATCAATAGCTAGACTGATCAATATGATCAACGGTGCCAGACTTTTTCAATGGTGCCCAGAGACAGGACAAGGGGCAACAGGCACAAACTGGAATCCAGGAGGTTCCATCTGAACAGGAAGAGAAACTTCTTTGGTGTGAGGGTGGCAAAGCCCTGGAGCAGGCTGTCCAGAGAGATTGTGGAGTCTCCCTCTTTGAAGAGATTCCAAACCCTCCTGCTCATTGTGATCCTGGGCAGCCTGTTGTGGGTGATCATGCTTTAGCAGGATGGTTTGACTGGATGATCTCCAGAGGTCACTTCAAACCCACACCATGATGTGATTCCGGGATTCTGTGACTTGAAAAACATGTTAGAAATTCTGTATGTTCTTACAAGATCGGTGTTATGAAAACCTCCCTACTAGCTTTAATCCTAGTGAGCCACACTGGAAATGTCATAACTGAACACTGGAAACTCCTGGGAAGAAAACTGACATCAGGTTGCCCTCATAGCTACTTTAATAAAGAAGTTTAACAACTTATACCAACTACAGTAGTAGGAGCAGACCTATGTACATGAAAAAGGGGAGTTACATATATCAGACCTTGGAACAGGCTACCCACGGAGGTGGTGGAGCCACAGTGTCTGGAGGTGTTCGAGAAATATGTGGACGTGGCATTTTGAGACACAGTTTAGTGGCCACGGTAAGTGTTAAGGTGATGGCTGGACTCAGTGACCTTAGAAGTCTTTTCCAAATGAAACAATTCTATGATTCCACAACGTGTATTTTGATATGTTTTGTTCACATTGATGTCATTGACCAATGATGCATCTAATGAGGAACAGTCTCCTCAGTCTTGTGCTTAAAGGACAGTTAGGTGGAAATTCAAAAGCTGAGTAGTTGAAATTATAATGGAGCTTACTTAAGGTAAGAAAGATGAAAATCTGGAGAGTTGAAGGACTGGAGGATATTTGAATAAGATGTTCATCATTCCGAGGGCAGAGTTAAAACCCATCAGGAGTAACTTTTTTGCCTCTTTCTGCTGACAGAAGTATATGACACTGAATTAAGTGTCAGTCCAGTGGAGCAAGAATCAGCAGAGAAACACTTCTTTATAGTGCAAACACACAACCTGTAGATCCACCACCAAAACCCAAGATGCCAGGTTTTAAGTTGGATATTTTACATTCCTCATTCAAATCCTGTTATAATGCAAACTAAAATCATATTAAAGATAATCAATTTTCATGCTGCAGGCAATAAGGAGATCACCTTGGGAGAGGAGTCAGAAAAGATTAATATGTATTTTGGGGAAGTTTCCACTGACAAAGTTTTAACAACTGGCTACTTTTGAGCAAAGGATATCAGGACAGAGAGATTTCATCCAGTTTCACTTTAATGTGGAATGCTAATATCTTCCAAATAGAATAAATCCATTTTTAAGCAATAATACACCAGAGTGAAGTTTCCAAAACAGGACATTAACATTCACTAATACTTAGGAGGTATTAATGAATCCTTCTGACAACTGAGAAATTCAACAACTCAATTCTGACAACTCAAAAAATTCTACTTCACCTTTTCACTCACTATTCACATGACAGGAACAAGCAGGATCAGACTCTCAGCACCTGAACTAACAACCCCAGGTCAGACTTGGAGACCATATATCAGTGGTGTCCAGTGACAGAACAGGAAGCAATGGGCACAAACTAGAACCCACAAAGTTCCATCTGAATATAATGAAAAGCTTCCTTCTCTGAGAGTATCAGAGCCCTGGTACAGGCTGCCCAGATCCATAAAATTTAGAGCAAAGGTCTAGAGAAGAAGCTTCATGAGGAGCAGCTAAGAGAACTGGGGCTGTTCAGCCTGGAGAAAAAGAGGTTGAGGGAAGACCTTCTTTGCAACTTCCTGAAAGGAGGTTGGAGCCAGATAGGGGTTGGTCTCTTCTCCCTAGTAGTGGGTAAAAGGACAACAGAAAACAGCCTCACTGCACCAGGGGAGGTTTAGGTTGCACATGAGGAACAATTTCTTCCCCCAAAAGGTTGTCAAATCTTGACTCCAGGGCAGTGATGGAGTCACCATCTCTGGAGGGATTACAAAACTTTGCAGATGTGGTACTGAGACGTCGTTTATGAGCCAAGGTGGTAGTCTTAGGTTAAGGTGTGGACTCAATCTTTTCCAGCCTAAACAATTCTATGGTCTATATCATAAGATCTGGATTCATCATCGTCTCTTCTCCCAGGCAACCGGCAATAGAACAAGGGGACACAGTCTCAAGTTGTGCCAGGGGAGGTATGGGCTGGATGTTAGGAGGAAGTTGTTGGCAGAGAGAGTGATTGGCATTGGAATGGGCTGCCCAGGGAGGTGGTGGAGTCACCATCCCTGGAGGTGTTCAAGGAAAGACTGGCTGAGGCACTTAGTGCCATGGTCTAGATGACTGGATCGGGCTGGGTGCTAGGTTGGACTGGGTGACCTTGGAGGTCTCTTCCAACCTGGTTGATTCTGTGATCATAAAACCATTTACATTGATTGTAATTCATCCTTCACAGATCACACAGATCCACAGATCACTTTTCTTCCAAACTGCAGGCTGCAATTAGCAGGATGGTGTGGAAGATCTGGATATTTTTACTATCTGAGAACAATTTCAACAGTGACTTCTGGCCAATGCTTTGCCTAAGGAGATAGTAAAGCAAGATAGGGTGGTAAACATTCCTTGCTCACATTTCCTTGACAGACTCAAAGTTAACAGCCCAGAAAGCAAAGGGTAAAACTAGATGTGATGTTAAGAATACTACTTCTAAACTCAGCAGATGGTCTCAGGACTTATACACACCTGTGTGAATCGTTGCCCTTTTACAAGCTTGCTTCAAAGCAGCCATTGCAGAAATATTTTCAATTACATAGGGGAAACTTCTGCATTTTGCATGCTCTCTTCTATTTCTTTGGACCAAAATGTAACACATATGCACTGACACGATGCTATTCTGTGTTCATTCCCTTTGAAAAAAAGGACTTCCAAAATTCTGTCATGACTTCCCCCCCCCCCCCCCCCCCCCATTCTGATCTTTCCCAAGTGGATTCCTACATTTTGTGATAGTTTCTGAGTCACATAACATGACTAACAAAACTTTCACTGATATAATTTAGATTAAGAGTCAGGCAGCGAAAGATTCTCTGGCTTGAAAATTTGTGGTTTCTTGTTACAAACTTTCCTGGCTTGTCCTGTGTTTTTCATCTTGTTTTTTCAGGGCTTTGGGTTTTTTTTTGTTTGTTGGTTTGGGTTCTTTATGTCCTCAAATAAACCTCACCCTATAGTCTACTTTCCTCTGGCATTTCATTCCTGCTTATCTCGCTCTTTTGGAAGTCGGATTTGCCAAGTGCTTCCCTCTCTGCAAACTCTGGTTTAGTTCACTGTCCCCATCCTTTCCCTAACTTTGGAAATGGGGGGAAGAAGGACAACTCATTGGTGCTTCCAGTCCTCATCTGTTGCCTTTCATCATCGCGCTGCAAACTGCAAGCCGAATGAAAGGCAGTCACAGAATCATTCTGCTTTGGAGACCTCTAGGATCATCCAAGTCCAACTATTAACCCACCACTACCAGGCCAGCGCTAAGCTACATCCCTCAGCACCACATCTCCACAGCCCTGCATCTGTCTAGGGATGCTGACTCCATCATTACCCTGGGCAGCCTGAGGCAGGCCCTGACAACCCTTTGGGGGAAGACATTGCTCCTCACGTCCAACCTAACCCTTCACTGATGCAACTTGAGGCCATTTCTTTCTTGTCCTGTTGCTTGTTACTTTGGAGACCAACCACTACCTGGCTCAAGGAGTCACAGTGAGCAAGGTCTCCTCTCATGAGCCTAAAGGGTATTAAACAACCCATTTCAGTTCCAAGGACTGCATTCTGTTTCCTACACATGGTGCATTGATTCAGCAGCCACAAACACATCATGGGAAGAACCAAGGAGCAGGGGCTCAGCACTATGCAAGCTCTGACTTCTCCTGTGCTACTGCCCCGAATCGTTACACTGTAAGCGCACTTGCACCGAAATCCATGTTTCTAACCACCTGTGTGACCTGCAGGAGCCCACTCTGGCTTTGAGCCTGGCGCTGGTGGCCTGCGTTACCCGCCCCGGCTACGTAAGCAGGGTGAGATGTGTGTGATGCTCTTCCGAGCCTGGTCTGGAGCAGCCCTGGCAGAGCTAGCTAGGAGGCTCTGTGCACACGACTAGCCCTGGAGGCTGAGCAGCGCTGAGAGGCAAAGCCAAGCCGCGCGGCCAGGCCGGGCCCGCTCCGCGGGCTCCTCGCTTCCGCCCCTGTACCGGGGCACAGCGGCTCCGCCCCGGCAGTGCGGCGCCTCCCCTGCCGCCGCCTGACCGGAACAGGTTCCTCGGCGGCGCCAGTCTCGTCGCGGCTGCAGGTCCGGAGCGTCTCCGGCCGCCTCTTTGTCCTTCTTCCTCCTTCTCCTCGGGGGCAGGTGCGCGGGAGGGCTGTGCAGCTGCGGGACCCGACTGGGCGGGCTCGGGGCGGCCTCCACGGGCTTGGACCGGCCGCGTTATGGCCGGATCTGGAGGTGGGGGGTGGAGATGGCGTTCGCCTGGGGCTGGTTTGGGGCTGCTGCTGGTAACGGGGCCGTGGCAGCGCCGTCTGTGTCACTTTGGGTAGCTGTGCTAAGGATGAGCTGTCACAGCCCCTTCGTGCTTGTCACTGCCTGAAAGTTTTACTTGGTCTTACAACCCAGAAGTGATGGGGGTTTCTTTGCTCTCTAGTATCCACGTTCACGGCCGCCTGCAGGGCCTAGAAGAAGGAATATCCCTGCTTGAATCCCAAAGCCTTTGCTGCTAGAGCAGGCAGCAGGCCCACGTGTTGGATACCATTCCAGCAGAGTTACAAAACTGAGCCCCAAGCTGCTGGTGAGCTGCCCTAGGCCTTACTCCTGCCCTGGTCTCTGCCAAATGCTTCCCTTGCCCAAAGGAAGCAGTTTGGTATCTGCCGTGGGAACTGAGCCACTTCTAAAAGCATTGGTTTCCGTTGGGATGGGGATGAAGCAATGCAGTAGGTGAGAGGATGGCAGCACCCTGCTTCCCGGCAGCAGCCTGTGGTCAGCTCAGATTAGCATGAAGATGCACTCAAATGAAATATGTCTAATTGATGCTAACACTGAAATGTTTTGCTGTTGACTTAAAAGCCTTTTTAAAATGAGTATGATGTAACTGCACACAGCTTTGAAACAAAGCACATGTAAAGAATTGGTGATACTATATTATTTTCGCTCCTAACTCCCAAATAAACCTGTTACTGAGTTGTATCTTCTTGTTGTGAAACGGAGCTCATATTAAATGGTAAGGTGCAGTCTCTGCAGTTCATGTAGAGGGGCCTCCATTTTCTGTAATCTGAGGCATAACAGTTTAAAAATGTCTGTCACAGCATCACTCTTGCACCCAGATTTGTGCCCCCCTTGCACAGAAGACAAGGGTTATCTTCTGGAAGGGTATGCTTAGATGACAGGGTTCCCTTGTGAACCTGATGAAGGTTTTGACCTCTGAGCCCTGCCTGTCTCCCTAATGCACAGGGGACCAAAAGTGGCAGTGCAGGAGCTTTTTCTCCCTGAACTGCTACTCTGGCCTTTGGTCTTCCTTCCATTGCATGGAAATGCAGCTTAAGCAGAGCCATGATGGAGGGATCTTCTGTCGCGTTACAATGCCTCCTTGCCGTGTAGTGTGGAAGCCCACAGAGGATCTGCTGGGATGAAAGTCTTCTAGCAGCTTTATACTCCCATGGGTACACAGGCACCCCTTTTGGAAAGCTTTGTATGGTCTCTGCAGGAAGAGAGCAGAGCTGAGGTGCCTGCCTGTTGTTTCAAGACCTGAAAAGTTACTAATTGTGGGACAGCCTGGCTCTGATTTTGGGGCTGCTGCTTGCAGCCTTGAAGCAGAGTTACAGATCCTGTAGAATATCTGGTTTTTAACCCAAGGTATTTCTTTAGGTGTTAATTTTGTGTTTGGGCTTTTGCCCTCTTGAACCTGTCCACCTTTCATCTTTGGCTTGATTTGTCTTTTAACTTCACAGAGTCATGGAATTGTTTCATCATAGAATCATCTCTCTTATGTAGAAAGACTGAGAGAACTGGGTCTCTCTAGTCTGGAAAAGAGCAGACTGGGGTGGGAGGCATGTTCATCAATTCTTGCAAACACTTCAAGGGTGGGACACCTCTTCTAAGATGACAGGCTGAGAGAGCTGGAGTTGTTCACTTTGGAGAAGAAACAGCTCCCAGGAGACCTTTACTGTGGCTTTCCAATATCTGAAAGGGGCCTATGAGAAAGTTGGTGTTGAGTAGTGATAGGACTAGGGGAAATGGATCCAAGCTGGAGGAGGCTAGATTCAGGTTAGATCTTAGGAAGAGGTTCTTCACCACAAGGGTGGTGAAACACTGGAACAGGTTCTCCAGGGAGATGGTGAAAGTGCCATCCCTGGATATTTTTAAAGCCAGGCTGTATGTGGCTCTGGGTGACCTGATCTAGTGGAACGTGTCCTTGCCCATGACAGGGGGGTTGGAGGTCCCTTCAAACCCTGACAGTTCTGTGATTCTGTGAACATGGGACCAGTCTTTTTTTCAGTGGCATCAGGTTGCAAGATGGGTAACAGGCACATACTTAACATAAGTTCCATCTAAACATAGGAGGAACTTCTTCAAGGATGATGGAGTGCTGCAGTGGGCTGTACAGAGAGGTGTCTCCATCTCAGGGAACACTTGCTTGGGCATGATCCTGTGTGACCTTCTCTAGGTGAGCCTGCCATGACAGGGAAGTTGAACTTGATCTCCAGATATCCCTTGCAACCCCTAGCTGGTTAGAAAAGATGCTTAGGATTCGTTAATGTATGACTGCTGAGATGTTTGTAAAACTTACTGCTTCTGGGACAAAAAAAATCACCCCTGTAGTGCAGGATACATCAATCTAAGACCAGAAGTCTTTAGTTTTTCAGTTACGTGAAATTTGTCATGTTGCTTTCTTGCATTCTTGAATGTTTTGTCACTCTGTGACAGTTTTTTCCAAGTAAAAAGTTCTTGTTTGCTTTCTTTTTAAACAGAAATGTCCTGAGTTTGGACAATTCTACTCAAAGCCTCAAGCTTCAGAAGGATAAAAAAAAATTAGATGTAGCCCTGTGAGCTTGCAAGGTGGCTTTAGCAATTCCTATCTGCATTCTGATCCATGACAAGTTAATTACACCAATTACACCAGCAACTGAACAGAAGCTCTATAGGAAACTGTTGTAGTTATATTGCAACTTGTGTTACCGTGACTACTTTATCTCTTGATAACTCTGTAATTAACTTGTCACCACTGTTTAATGCTTAACGTATGTAGAGAATCAGTTAATGGCATCACTAAAGGGATAGTAGCCTGAAGGAGAAGCTCATGCCCTTTGGGAAGGTTATCAGGGGTTTCCTTGAATGGCTAATTTAAGGACTTGTGCAGGAAAAAAAAAAAGTATTAAACTATGGGAAGTGAGGATAAGGTGGAGAGGCTGCACCAGAGAAATTCAGTTTAAATGGATTTCAGTGACAAGGGAAACTTAGAAGAAGCAGTAATGCAAGGACTCCAGAGGAGAACATAGCAGAGGTGTGGGTGAGTGATTTTGTAGTGTTCCTGAGCAATCAGGGTTTTGTAGTTGTGAGAACAAGTGATGTTCATGATTTAAACCTTGGTGTGCAGGCTGATGCACCCTCTTACGCTCTAAACGTGATTTTCTCATGAGCCATGACCTCTACCTCTGATACAAAGGCTGTAAGCCTCATTTGTGGTGACTGAAAGGTGATTTCAACACTGATGGTCTTTCTGGTATTGGGACTTTGTAGAAACAAATTGTAGGTCCTGATTTGTTGATATTTGACATCAGCCTCAAGACTTAGCTGTTCTTCCTGGTATGTGGCTTAACTGCAAAGAAAGTTAAGCTAAAAAAAGAGAACAAACTACCAAAGAAAAACAAATCTCATTGCTTGTGATAGATGCTAACATCTCATTTTATATTTTACAGAACAATGTTAAATACTTAATGTGCAAAACTTCTAAAGACATCCTGAAGGCGTTAGCGTTTGGTCTGATGCTGGTAAAGGTTTCCTGCCTTAGAACCATTTCCTGTTTGTAATGCTGCTGAAGTCATTCAGCGCCTAACCCAGTCAATCACCAGGATTTCTGCTCCCCCTGTACTTAGTACTAATGAGGTGCCATGAGTGGTGGGTTCAGTTTTGGGGCCCACACTACATGGAATCACTGGAATGGGTCCAATGAAGGGCAATGAAGCTGGTGAAGGGTTTGGAGAGCAAGTCTGGTGAGAAGCAGCTGAATCACAGAATCACTTTGGTTGGAGGAGACCTGTAAGATCAAGTCCAGATGTTACCTAAGTTGACCATGTCGTCTGATAGACCATATTCCTCAGCACCACATCTGCATGTCTTTTAAACACCTCCAGAGATGGGGATTCAACAACCTGCCTGGGCAGCCTTTTCTAGTCTTTGAGAACCCTTACAGTGAGGAAGTTCTTTCTTCTGCTGTCCAACCTAAACCTCCCCTGGTGCAAATTCAGACTGTTTTCTCGTGTGTTCTTACCAGAGGGAAGAAACTCCCACCTCACACCAACCTCCTTTAGGGTAGTTGTAGAAAGGAAGAAGCCCCCACTTCAGCTTGCTTTAGTCTAGAGGAGAAAAAACAATGAGGTTTTAATTTCAGGGGGCTTACTTTCTTAGATAATGACAGTTTTCCAGCATGTTTTGGATGGGTTTGGAAATTTGAACTTAGTAATGTCACAATTAAAAGCATTTAGTGTCCTTCCTACAGGCATCCAGTTGTTGAGTTTACCTCTGCTCGCTCTTGCCTCTGTGAATGTTGTTTGTCTACAGATGTTCTGCTGAGGGCTTCAGTTGTGCTGATTGACCTGGAGGTATGACTAAAACCTTCCTGATGGAAGAAAACACCCTGTGTTAAATTTTCTCCTGTAACTCAAATAGGAGAATCCAATACAAGTATGTTTCAGTCAGCATTAAGCTAAACACATACCTACAGGATCAACCAGGTTATAAAACCAGACCAAACCTGTGTTGAAGTGTTCCCCAGAAACACAAAATTTAGTTAATTTAGTTTTAAAGCTGATGTGTGCCTTGTGTGGTCTAGACCACTGCTTAAACAAACCAAATGTGTTTGAATGCCAGTAAAGCTTGTGTGGCTTTGGAGTTTTATGGAAGCTGAATAACACTGGAAGTTTCTTTGGAGATGTCACTGTTTTGATGCCTTTTTGCTAATCCTTTTTGAAGTTATTTCTTTAATGACTATTTTTATTATCAGCCTAGCAAAAGCACCTCATCTTGGTGTAAATCATTTCAGATACCTACTCATGTCACTTGAAAAATTTGAATGTGCAGCTGAAATTCTCAATGCATCAGAGGTTCTGAAGGTGATGAAAAACTTACTCACCTTTAATCACCTTAGAGATGGGGAACTACTGGAGAGAGTCCAGCAAAGGCTATGAAGATGAGGGGTATTGAAACATCTCTGAGGAGAAAAGGCTGAGAGAGCTGAGGCTGTTGAGCCTGGTGAAGAACAGGCTGACAGGGGATCATCTCAATGCTTGGCAACAGCTGAAGGGACCTATGGGTGGCAAGAGGATGGGACCAGATGCTTCTCAGTGGTTCCCAGTAACAGGACAAAGGGCACAAACTGGAACCAAGCAGATTCCACCTGAAGATAAGGAAAAACTTGTTTGATGTGAGGGGTGCTGGAGCCCTGGAGCCGGCTGCCCAAAATTGCTTGTGGAGTCTCCTTCTCTGGAGCGATTCCAAACCCACATGGCTGTTTTGATCCTGGGGAGGCTGCTCTGGGTGACCCTGCTTTAACATAAGGGTTGAACTAAATGATCTCCAGAGGTCCCTTCCAACTCCCACCATTCTGGGATTGTATCATGTCATGGTGGAAGAAGGGAGTTCATTAGTACAAAGGTTTACAAAGGTTCTTCTGACCTCCGCTTTTCAGGTTAAATGGTGGTGAACCAGCACTGCTGATGGAGGTCCTGTTCTCTTGGTTAAGGGAAGTGAAATACAATCCTTACAGAAGGAACTGGTGGCATCTGGAGAAGCAGTGTTGCTTCAGATCACAGTCATAGAATGGTCTAGGCTGCAAGGAACCTCTAGAGATCATCTAATCTCACCCTGCTACAGTCAGCAGGGACATCCCCACTAAACCAGGTCACCCAGAGCCCCATCAAGCCTTACCTCGAATGTCTCCAGGGAAGGGGCCTCAAACACCTCCCTCAGCAAGTGTCTTCACTGCTCAGCCTGAAGCTGAGCTATGGGACTTGGAATAGTCACCTGTGGCTGCTGCTCATTTGAGTCAGAAGTGAGATTTCTGAATGCAGAATGTGTTGAGGTGAGAAATAGAGAGTGTTCCCAAAGAAGGGTTGTGATTCTGTGACGGGTCTGGAGAACAGATCTTGTGAGGAGCAAATGAGGGAACTGAGATTGTTCATCCTCGAAGAAGGGAGGCAGAGGGCAGACCTCATTGCTCTTTACAAGTCCCTAAAAGGAGATTGGAGCAAAATGGGGATTGAGGGTTTTTTGGTTGATTTTTTTTTCTCCCAAGGAACAAGTGATAGGATGAGAGAAAACAGTTTTATGTTTCCCCAGGGGCTGTTTAGGTTTTACACAAGGAACAGCTTTTTCCCTTTGAGAGCTGTCATGGCCTGGACCAGGTTGCCCAGGGTTGTGGTGGAATCTCCTTCCCTGGAAGGGTTTTGAAGCTGTGTAGATGTAGTGCTGATGGACATGGTTTAGTGGTGACCTGGCAGTGTCAGGTTAACTCTTGGATTTGATGATCTTGAAGCTCTCTTCTGACCAAAAGTATTCTATCAGTGTATGCTTATTTCCTGACTTCAGTCCGTGACATGCCAGCATATCTGGTTGATTGAGAAATGAGATTGGCTTTTAAAAACTGGCCTCAGTTTGATTTTGTTCCTGGAAGAGAAGTAAATTAGTTGGTTTTGATCAAGGGTTAGTGGGTGTGGATCCTTATTCCTTTTAGCTCTGAGACTCTGGCTAGTGGATAAAAGGCTTATGTAGAAGCGTTAGTTGGATCTGGGTTGTGCTTTCAGAGAGTTAAATTGAGGCCCAACAAGGTCAAGTGCTTAATCTAAGAGAAACTCTTTAATAAAAGCCTGTGATGGCTTCTGGGTTTTGTTTTCTTTTTTAATGGAACACTAACAACTCTGTTGAACAGGCTGCACAGGAGGTGGTGGAGTGGCTGTCCTTGAAGGCTTTCAAGAAATGCGAGACCATGGCGCTTTGTGGGACATGCTTTAATCACCATGGTGGTCATGGGTTGAAGGTTGGACTGCATGAGCTTAGAGGTCTTTCCCAACCAAAGCAGTTGTGTGACAATTCTATGATTATATTTAACCTTTAAAGTGAGTTACATGTTAGTGAGTGCTCCTTGTTCTGGTTTGGCAATGGGTAGGAGCCAATGGCTAGGAGCAGGTGTGGATCTGTTGGAAGGTAGGAGAGCCCTGCAGAGGGACCTAGACAGGCTGGATGGGTGGGTAGAGACCAAGGGGATGAGATTTAACAAGGCCAAGTGCAGGGTTCTACACTTTGGCCACAGCAACCCCAAGCAGCACTACAGGCTGGGGGCTGAGTGGCTGGAGAGCAGCCAGGAAGAAAGGGACCTGAGGGTACTGGTAGATAGTAGCTGAAGATGAGCCAGCAGTGTGCCCAGGTGGCCAAGAGAGCCAATGACATCCTGGCCTGCATCAGGAACAGTGTGGCCAGGAGGACAAGGGAGGTTATTCTTCCCTTGTACTCAGCACTGGTCAGGCCACACCTTGAGTGCTGTGTCCAGTTCTGGGCTCCTCAATTCAAGAGAGATGTTGAGGTGCTGGAATGTGTCCAGAGAAGGGCAACAAAGCTGGTGAGGGGCCTGGAACACAAACCCTGTGAGGAGAGGCTGAGGGAGCTGGGGGTGTTTAGCCTGGAGAAGAGGAGGCTCAGGGCAGACCTCATTGCTGTCTCCAACTACCTGAAGGGAGGCTGTAGCCAGGTGGGGCGTGGCCTCTTCTGCCAGGCAAGCAGCAACAGAACAAGGGGACACAGTCTCAAGCTGTGCCGGGGTAGAGATAGGCTGGATGTTAGGAGGAAGTTGTTGTCAGAGAGAGTGATTGGCATTAGAATGGGCTGCCCAGGGAGGTGGTGGAGTCACCGTCCCTGGAGGTGTTCAAGCAAAGCCTGGATGAGGCACTTAGTGCCATGGTCTGGTTGACTGACTAGGACTGGATGCTAGGTTGGCCTGGATGATCTCGGTGGTCTCTTCCAACCTGGTTGATTCTATGATTCTGTGATTCTATGGCCTGGGTTGAGATGCTTTTCAGTTGTGTTGTTTTTATGTGCAGCAATATTTGCTTCCATAGCAAGAGTTTAAGAATATGATTAACCCCTATGGGTCATCTTCTAATGTAATTATTAATGATTGATTCTGTTTATCCTCAAAATCAATATGAGAAACCAAATGAGTTTGCTATGTATTTGGGGTTGATTTCTACCACTCAGGAAACAGGATCTTGTGACAGGAGTGGGATTGGTTTATGATTGGGAACATGGGTGATGCATCTGAATTGCATAATTAGTTCTGTATAACGATGGTGAGCTGGTTTGGCTTGTTTTTTTTTTTACATGACTTATGTTAATATGGCCAATAGTGTTAACATCTCTTGCCACTAATAGTTAGGGTGGGGATGTATAGTAATTGATCTTCCTGGGAGTGCTGTAATGTAAAAACAATTCAGGCTGTTTGAAGTATATTTTACAAGTGTGCATTGGGCCTTTGGGATGTTAGACTGAAAAACCCAATTGTACAGTTACCATGGGAACCCAATTAGAATAGATTGCTTGAGTTCTGGGTTGGGGTTGTTTTTTTTTTTCCTCTTTTCACCCTTTCATCTTGACCAAAAATCTAATGTACTTTAAATGTTTTCATATGGAATTTTATTCCTATGCTGACTTGATGTAATGGCTGGGTTTAAATTTTAGTGCTGGAGTCAGAGGGTGTTATGTTCTGTGGATCCTAAGGACTTGTCATAGAATCATAGAATGGCAGGGGTTGGAAGTGACCTCCAAAGATAAGACTCCAACCCACCTACCAAAGCAGGATCACCCAGAGCAGGTCACACAAGAGTGCATCCAGATGGGTCTTGAAACTGGGGCAGCCTGTTCCAGGGCTCTGACACTCTCACAGTAAAGAAGTTTCTCCTTGTGTTGAAATGGAACTTCCTGTGTTCCAGTTTGTATCCACTTGTCCTATCACAGGGCACAGTGTCTTTCAAGGAGAATCTTCTTTTAGTATTTAGAAGTTGATGACCTGAGAAGAAGTACTTTCTATGAATCTCAGTTCTTACTGTAGTACTGCAGTCATATGTACTTTTTGGGTTACAGTCCTCCAAAACTCCACCTCAAATACTGTGTTTGGTTCTGGTGTCCCCTTCATAAGAAGAACATGGAACTGTTTGAGTATGGAGGAGGGCCACAAACATGATCCAAAGGCTTGTGCACTTCTGCACTTCTACTATGATGATAGGCTTGAGGAAGCTGAGATTGTGCAGCTTGGAGAAGAGAGCACTCTTGGGGGACCTTATAGCAGGTTGCCCAGATAGGTTGTGGACGTTCCCTCCCTGGAGATGTTCAAACCCAGGTTGAATGAAGCCTTGAGCTACCAAGTGTAGTTGAGAGGTGTCCATGCCCATGGCAAAGAGGTTGGAGCAGACAATCTCTGCAGTCCCTTCCAACCTAAGCTATTCTATAATTCTGTGAACACAAGCAGCAAAGTGGCTTAAAACCCAAGGACTTCTGTTCTAGACTATCAACAAAACGTGGCTGAAGTTTCTCATGGCCTTTAAGGATCTGGTTTTTGATGTAACCACTGAATTTTCTTTACACATTTTTTTTATTAACCTAATTAAAGGTTTCAAGTTCTTGCAGAGTATGTCTGTGATGGTGACATAGTGGAACAGGTTACCCAGGGATGTGATTGAGGCCTCATCCCTGGAGACATTCAAGATCAAGCTTGATGTGGCCCTGGGGGACCTGATTTAGCTGGAGATCACTGCTGACTGCAGAGGAGTTGGATGGTATGACCTTTGAGGCTTCCTTCCAGCCTGATGCAATCTGTGAATCTGCAATACATTAGCTTCCAGCACCATCTCATCGTTTATTATGCAGAAGCTTTTACTTGCCCCTTGAAGGCATCTTCCAGGTGTCTCAGGAGCACACTGCTGCCTGACTGTTCATCAGTATGGGTTTATCCTCAGCACAGCTCTTGTGTGGGAGCAGAAGTTCTGGAGAACTTTGGCACATCCAGAGGGAAAGGACAAGGGGAAGTGAGACAGGAGACCTGCGATCTGACAGCTCGGGTCTGAGAAAGGGGCTTGTGAGGAGTGGCTGAAAGAACTGGGATTGTTGAGCCTGAAGAAAAGGAGGCTGAGGAGAGACCTTCTCACTTTTACAACTCCTTGAAAGGAGACTGGAATGAGGTAGGGGTCAGCCCCTTCTCCCAGACAAATGATAGGACATGAGGAAATGGCCTCGAGTTGTACCAGGGGAGGTTTAGATTGGACACTGTCCAGGGAAGTGGCTGAATCACCATCTCTGGAGGTATTTCAAAGCCGTGGTGATGTGGTGCTGAGGGACATGGTTTGGCAGCAAGTTTGGCACTGTTTGATTAGTGGTCAGACTCAATGATCTTAAAGATTTCTTCCAGCCTAAATACTTCTGTGTTTCTGTGTGGAACCTGGCTAGCAATTAAACTGCTCCTGGCACCACAGATTAGATGCTGTGTAAAACAACAGTATGAAATTTAACTTGATGTTTGGTATTTGGCCCCATTTCATTGATAAATGGGGAGGTAGACTGTGGTTCAAGTAAATAAAAATGTATTAATGAAAAGGTTTTCTCACCGGCTTTGTCCCAGAGATGTCTTCTGGGCTTTGAGCTCCTTCAGTCAGGATGAAATTTTGTAATCTGGCTGACCTGATGGAGCAGTCAGTAAGTAGTTTGGAATTGACTCTAAGTCCTGTCACTTATTTGGGCCTCAGGGCTTGCTGTGTTTCAGAAGACTTGGAAAGCTTGAGATGCTCCTATCATTTTTTAAAAGAGATTTACCGCTTCTGAAGCGGATGCAGTTATCCTCTCCAGTGGAGTAGTGAGTTCCCTGGCTCAAGTGGAAGAGTTCCCATCAAGGTTGGCTGGGAGTCAGGACTCTGAGGCTGAGCTTTGGCAGATATCCTCCCTGCTTTTACACCACAGTGTTCTAGCACATCTTCACAAAGATACAGTGATCTTAGCTTTTTCTGAGAAGAAAATAGAGAGGAAGAACTTAAATACCAAGGAAAAAACACTCATCCTTTATTTTAAAGGGGAGAGCAAAGAGGAACCTCTTGTAAATTAGTGATTTGTAATGATACTGTTTAAGACTGGAATTGGAATAATTGAAGTTAATGCTTCTTGGGTGTTATTTTGTTGTTGTTGTTGTTTAATCTCTCCTTTTAAATCCAGACTATGACCAAGCAAGTCACTTGCTTTTGTGCCTTAAAATGTGCTACTTCAGCATCCTGACTCACAGCCAACCTCATTGAGAACTCTTCCATTTCAGTCAGGGAACTCCACAGGAGAGCACAAGTGTACCTGCTTAAGAAATGGTAAATCTTTAAAGGAATGATAGGAACATCTCAGGTTTTCCAAGTCCTCTCTGCCTAGCACAGAAAGATGTGGTGTTTTGATTGACAGTTGGCTGAAGATGAGCCAACATGTGCCCAGGTGGCCAAAAAGACCAACAGCATCCTGGCTTAGATCAGCAATAGTGTGGCCAGCAGAATCAGGCAAAGGATTTTCCCCTGTACTCACCACTGGTGAGGCTGCACCTTGAATTCTGAGTTCAGTTTTGGGCCTCTGACTTCAAGAAGGACATTGAGGTCCTGAAGCAGGTCCAGAGAAAGGCAGCAAAGCTGGTGAAGGGTCTGGAGAACAGGTCTGGTAAGGAGCAGCTGAAGGAACTGGAGTTGTTCAACCTGGTGAAAAAGAGGCTGAGGAGGGACCTGGCTTCCAACAACTCCCTGAAAGGAGGTTTGGAGCCTGGTGGGGTTTGGACTTTCCTCATAAATAGCAAGGGACAGGGCAAGAGGAAATGACCTCAAATTGCATCACAGGAGGTTTAGTTTGGATATTAGGACAATTTTGTCTCCAGAAGAGTCATTGAAGCCTGGCTGAGGCTGCCCAGGACAGTCCTGGAGTCCCTGTCCCTGGAGGAATTTAAAATCTGTGTAGATGTGGTGCTGAGGGACGTGGTTTTAGTGGTGGACTTGTTAGTGCTGGGTTAATGGCTGGACTTAATTGTTTAGGCTGCAAAAAACCTCTCTGTGATTCTAAATCACAAAAGGCTGTTTATTTTCCTAAGTCAGAAGTGTTACTGCTTGTGCAAATATTCCTTAAATGAATATTTTATCAGGTATGTATACTTATAGCTGGTAAAGGGTTTGACAAGCATGTCTTATGAGGAGGGGCTGAGGGAATTTGGGTTGTTTAGCCTGAAGAAGAGGAGGCTAAGAGACCTTATTGCTGCCTGAAAGGAGGATGTAGTGAGGCTGGTGTTAGCCTCTTCTTCCAAGTATCTAACAACAGGACAAGAGCAGATGGCCTCCAGCTGTGCCGGGGGAGGTTTAGAGTGGGTATTAGGAACAAAATTCTTTCCTGAAAGAGTGGCCAGGCAGTGGAACAGACTGCCCAGGGAGGTGGTAGAGCCACCATCCCTGAAGGCATTCAAGAAATGAGTAGATGTGGCACTTTGGGACGTGGCCTAGTAGTCATGGAAATGTTGGGTAGAGGACTGGATTTGATGATCTTAGAGGACTTTTCCAACCTTTATGATTCTATGATCTTTTAGACTGATCTTACCCAAAATACCAGAGCTGTGTAGTGCTTTTTATGGATGAAGTCTTCAAAGTACCACCTGATTTGACTCCTACCAAGCAGTGGATGACCTTATGAGTTTTAAAATTCCTGTTTGCTTGTGAGAGGGAAAAAAATTCAAACTCACTTTTGATATTATGCTGGAGCTTGGTGCTTTCTTTAACTAGGGAGTTGATTTTAGAGGAGGTAGCACTATTGACATACTTTTTTTTCTCCCCCTTGTGGAATTAAATCTCAATCTAACTCTATTCTTATTTCACAGGTGGAGACCTCTCATCTACCATGGCATCACGACTTGCTCCAAAAGTAAGTTTCTAGTGCAGACCTCTTGCTTTAGGTGGACATGGAGAGTCCAGCATTACAAAAGAGTTCACGTAACATAGTTTGTTTTTTCCCCAGTGTCCAGCAGTCAGTATTAAGACTCCAGCTGACAAGATTGATGCTGCATTGTAAATCTCTGTAGCTCTGTCATGGTTGGTAACAGGCATCAGTGGACCTTTCCCCATCACGTAGCTATCTGCCACAGAGCATAAACTAAGGGGACAGTGCTGCATTTTATGTTAGCTGCTTCCATTTCTTAAAGTACCTCAGTGAAAAACAAAAAGCTTAATTTGCAGGCTTAAAAATCTCAACAAGGTAAGCATAAATCATCACCTTCTAGTAAAATAAGATATTCAGAACAATTTACCTCCCTGGAAGACATTAACACATTTAGTCAATAACTATATTCCTTAAAGAATTAAAATGAACTTGAAGATGCAAAGACTTTTTTTTTTTTCCTCTGGAATATCTATTTTTGTAATATTAAAAATGTTCCTGTAGGAAAATATTTCTAATACAATCCAACTTGCATCTCTAACTATTCCTGCAGCTAAAAATGTCTTAATAGTAGCATTTCCTGTGGTTGTAATCCAAGTAACATTTTTTTTTTGTGGCTTACAGAGGTAGTGCTTTGGCATATTCTGTCTTCTGCCTCTCTGTAGATGATTTGTTTCTCTTGCACTACAGAAAATTGGTTTTATCTTTTATAATGGAACAGTTGAAGTTCAGGAAAATAAATTCCTGTTCCACTTTTTTTTCTTCTAAACAGGCATCTGATTTGGTTATTTGTGTATTTTTCCCATTAGAAATCTCTTTTATCAGGTACCTGGAATAATGTGAGAAATATTTGATTATCCTCTGCACAACCAACTATGGTAGGAAGAGAGTTCCCTCTTACTCAATGCTAGGTGTGATATAGCTGGCAGGTGACACAAAACTAAAAAATTACTACCTAGCCTTTTCATTTCTCCCACTCACTTCCAGATGAAAGGTGCAGCATTAGCTATTAGGGAACTTTCCCCCTTTTAATATGTGGAAAGGCACAAGGTTTAAGGTAAAAGATATCAACTCTCACAGCCCATCTGCTGTGAGGGTCTGCTGAGGGCCATCCAGACCCAGTCCAGGCTTTTCTGCTTCTGCTTTTCCTTCATGCTGGTTACATATTAAATATGTATGTGATGTAGCTTGTGTTTTTAGTGATGCTTATAGTGGATCATGAGTTTACAGGTATAATCTGAGCATAACCACACATTGGGCTGACACCCAGTGTTTGTCTGGCACATGGTTTTCTCTGGGATCAATTATTACCCATGACATGTGCTAAATGTTTTTAAGTAGGCTGCTGAAAAATGGTTTCTGAAAGTCAAATGTGGGCCTTTTCCACAATTACTGTGCTTGTCTTCCACTCCATCCCTGATTCTGTTATGGTGAACCAAGACATGCTGGGATTGCTGGAAATAGGATGAATTATGGCTGAGAATCACAGAATCAGTCAGGTTGGAAAAGACTCTAGGTTTATCAAGTCTACCCATAAATGCAGGTCACCACTGAACCATGTACCCTAGTACCACATCTACATAACTTTGAAATCGTTCTGGGGATGGGGACTTCATCACTGCCTTGGGCAGCCCAAGCCAGGGTGTTGTGCTAGTTTGAGTCTGACTGGAATATTTTAGCCAGAGAAATTAGATTATAGGCTGTGAAAAGGAAAGAATGGTGATGTCTGCCTCAGAATCATAGAATCAACCAGGTTGGAAGAGACCTCCAACCTCATCCAGTCCAACCTAGCACCCAGCCCTAGCCAGTCAACCAGACCATGGCACTAAGTGCCTCATCCAGGCTTTGCTTGAACACCTTCAGGGACGGTGACTCCACCACCTCCCTGGGCAATCACTCTCTCTGCCAACAACTTCTTCCTAACATCCAGCCTAGATCTCCCCTGCCACAGCTTGAGACTGTGTCCCCTTGTTCTGTTGCTGGTTGCCTGGCAGAAGAGACCAACCCCCACCTGGCTACAACCTCCCTTCAGGTAGTTGTAGACAGCAATGAGGTCACCCCTGAGCCTCCTCTTCACTCATAGGCTTGCTGAGATGTATAAGAACAAGAACATAAGCATAGATAAGACAGTCAGTGTGTGTCTCTGGGTGCCTGTACTTTCTGTCTAATCCTTCTGCTTTCTAACCTCCCTGGGCAAGCCTTCAAACTCGCTTTGCATGTAAAGTCAAGTCTGGGATAAAGTAAAGAGGTAGAAAGAAGGTGGAAGGGTGGTTGGGAGCCCCTCCTGGGGACTCTGCTTTCTGGGAGGGATGCTGTGTTTCTGTATTATTTTTAACTTGTATATTTCTGTATCTAACTGTAAATATTTGTGTATATCTGCTTGTATATTGTGCTAAGCTGTAAATATAGCTTCATTCTTTAACTTTCAGCTAGGCAAAGTCTAGTCTGGGTGATTTCATAAGAGTTGAGGGGCGGGTAAGACCCAAACCATCACAGGTGTGCTGACCCTTTAAGAGAAGAATTTTTTCCTGATATCCAATACAAACTGACCCTGGCACAACCTGAGGCTTTTTCCTCTCCTGTCACTTGCAACCTGTGAGAAGAGATAACTCACACCTGACCCCAACCTCCTCTTAGAAAGTCTCCATTCAACCTCCTCTCTAAACTAAACGACCCCGATTCCCTCAGTCACTGCACACAAGACCTGTGCTCCAGACCTTTCACAGGAGCTTTGCCCTTCTCTGCACCTCAATGTCCTTTTGGGAGTAAGGGCCCCAAAACTGAACACAATATTTGAAGTGCAGCCTCATCAGTGTTGATTATAGGGGTCCAATCCCTGCCCTAGTCCTGGTGGCCACACTATTCTTGATCTGGGCCAGGATGCTGGTTACCACCTTGGTCATCTTCAGCTGCTGCTGACCAACATCTCTGGTCCTTTTTTATCAGGCAGTTTCCAGGCACTCTGCCCCCAAATCTGGAGCTATAACGGCATTGTTTTGACCCCGGTGGAGGACCTGGTGTTTGGCCTTGTTGAATCTCATCCCACTGCCCTTGGACCATTGACCCAGCCTGTAGAGCCTTAAAATGTAGATCTAGTCCTCTGAATTTGTGGTAGTAATTAAATTTAAACTTACTAAGTACACTCAGTAAATTTAAGCCTCTACTAACTGTGATCCTCTGCTCTATTACTTCAGTGAGATGCTTGTCTGTGTTGTCCTGAATCAAAAAGACTGACAAGAGAAAAATGTTTATGCCAAGACTATAACGTTGTCATTCTTTTTTTGTATGAGCATTTTTACACCTCTTTCCAATGTGTTTATTTTCCTGTAGATGTTATTTGTATTTTTAGTGAATTTTTAACACACAATTTGCTGCTTCATTTGTTTAAAGCTGTTCTACTGACTCCAAACATTTCAATGGAATTCTTTCCTTCAAAGCAATTCAGATTCCTGCTTCTCCTTCAGCTTAAGAAGCACTATTAATGGGTTTGTTCATACTGCTTAGATTTATTTTGTTCTTATTCTCTAGCTTCTGCTCTTCAGGTATAGCTATTTTAGTACTATAAAGAATGATGGATTATATAGGAAAGTTTCTTTGGAAGCACTTCTGATATTCTGCAATGCACTTGGGGGGTCAGCCACACTTGACTGATGCATGATTTATCCCATGTCCCTGCCACTTTTGGAGATAAAGCTGCTATTTGATCAAAAATGCCAGCAAGTGTGATTTAGAATTTGTACACCTCCCCTCCTCAAATAATTGTTCTGATTACTTTCTGGCGAGGCAATAAAAAGATAAAGGTAATTGCACACAAATGCAAGGCAGCCCCAAAATACAATAAAATTAACCTGAATTAGCTTGCCTTGTCGATGAGAAGTATTTATGAAATGTATTTTTGCAATAAGGGAGACTGATATTATAGCTGGAAGGTGAGTTATTGCCTTAATGTAATACTGCTTGAAATTTAAAAAAGAGACTGTTACAGTTGAGGGTGATTGTGCCTCTGAAATTAAGTTGAAGTGATTCTTATAATTGGCAGCAATAATGCATGGTGAAGGTAATATCTTTTATTGTGTTATGCCTAGTTACATTATCTTTTATTTAGCTGGTCCTGACTTCAGCTCTGTGGAGAGCACAAGGAGCAGATCAAGAATTTTTTTTCTGTGGATTTAGGTGATAAAAATTTGAAGTGGTGCCTAATATTAAAGTCATCCTGCTAGATTTTCTTTGTTTTAGCCCATTTTCAGTTCCCCTGAACCTGATAAAAGTCTCATCTGATTAAAATTTCATTTTTACCTTGTGTTAGAGTAGAATGATAGAATGATAAGGGTTGGGAGAGATCTCTGAAGAGGGACTTTACAGCCTCTCTGGGCATCCTGCTCCAGGTCTCCAGCACCCGTACACCAAAGAAGTTACTACTTCTCATCAGATAGAACCTCCTGGGTTCCAGTTTGTGCCTGTTGCCCCTTCTCCTGTCACTGGGCGCCACTGACAAGAGTCTGGCCCCATCCTCTTGCACCCCACAGGTCCTTTAGCTCTTGCTGAGCATTGAGAACTCTCAGGCTGCTCTTGTCCATTCCGAGCAGCCCTAGCCTTTCCTCCTTGTGGACATGCTCCGGGCCCCTCATGTTCATAACCCTTTGGAGGACCCTCCCCAGTACTTCCCTGTCTCTCTTAAGCTGGGGAGGCCAGAACAGTATTCCATATGTGGTGGCCTCACTAAAGGGGAAGGAGTACTTCCCTCGATGTGCTGGCCACACTCTTAATGCACCTCAGGAAACCACTGACCTCTTTTGCAGTGAGGGCACACTCATGGGGAACTTGTCTTCCCTGTGATGCATGTTGACTCCTTTTCCACTGCATAAGACTTGTTCAGCTCAAACCAGTAACAACTAATTCTGAGCACCCTCTAATTCTTAGAGACAACATTCTTCACCTTAGATTTCTTTGCTATGATGTTTATGAGTTTTTTATTCCTTGTGACTGCTTGTTAAAGCTCTGAACCGAGTGTAACACTGCTTTGTGCCTTGCACAGTGCTTCTAAATCACATCTGGCATATGATTTCTAGTCTAAAATTAAGGAGTGGAGCACTGGGAGCTTAATCCCTTTGTTACTTGATCAGTAGGGTAAGAATGACACTGTGCTTCTACATCCTATGGCAAATACACCAAGCCATGTGGCTTACAGGATGGGTTGCAGGTTTCTGGGATTACAGAAATCATAGAATCATCTAGGTTGGAAAAGAACTTTAAGGTCATTGAGTTCAACCATTAAATATCTGACCCGGTCTGTTTTTCCACTGCTTATATTCCTGACATTCCATTTTTTATCCAACTTTGCTCTAATCCATTATTATTCTGAGGTGGCCACAGTTCCAAATGAGATAACTCAAAGTGTCTATATTTCTCTAAGTGTAACAGCCTGACTTTTCTTCTTTCTGGACACCAAGATACATCCTAGAGGTGGTATGACCTGATCTGGCAACCTTGATGCCAAGCATTAATTTGTACAGCTTAAAAAAATCACTCTTTAAAATGGTATTTTACTTGTTCACTGTTTGAATTCAAAAGGCTCATCTTGGCTTCGTGCTGATGATATAGATTGATGTCAATATTGTTTAGATGGTTTAAGCTGTTCTGTGGCCACAGCAGTTACATAGCAATTAAGTTTACTATATAAATATTAGGTGGAGGAAGGGACAGGTTGTATTTAGATGTTTGGGGGAAGGTATTGGGGGAAATGGTGCCTCTGAATTCTTTAGAGTAAGGGTGATGACACACTGGGACAGGTTTCTCAGGGAAGTTGTGGATGCCTCCTCCCCTGATGCTGTTCAAGGCCAGGCTGGATGCGGCTTTGAGCAGCCTGGTTTAGTGGAAGGTGTCCCTGCATATGGCAGAGTGATTGGAGCTAGATGATCATAGAATGTTAGGAGTCAGAAAGGACCCCTACAGATAATCTAGTCTGCCCCTCCTACCAAAGCAGAATCACCCTTCCAACCCAAACCATTTTATGAATCTGTGAATTCCTCTTCAAACAGCCCTCTAAGGTCTTGGCTTTTATCTGCTGACACCATCTCAAATCCAGGCTTGCCACATGGACAATAGCTAAAGTACACAAACACCTTTCTTGAATACTTAGTAATAACCTACCTGCTGAAGGAGGGAAAAAATATTACAATTGCATTATCCTTTAAGTAAAATACAGAGCTCTAAGAGAGCCTTGGTAGGAAGTGCTCTGGGAATTTGCCAGTTGACAGACCAGGATTACTCCTGTCTGCCAAAGCAAGGGAGTGAAGATGAAGCCAAAGAGCCAGAGGCTACCAGTGCTTGGAAATGCACTTTCATAGCTTGGCATTTCAGGGTCTTTTCAGTGCCATCCAAAGATGATTAGCAGCATAATATGATGGGCCAACAGAAACTTGATTTTGTGGTCTTTGGTTGTTTAATAAAGGAGTTATGTTTGCTCTTGTCAACTACTTCTAAAATGCTGTAGAAAGCAATTGTTGCACTTGTGTGTGAACATGGGTTCCTCTGATTTGTGTGAGGTGGACCTTTGGGTAAGTGAAGATGTGGACTGAATTTTAGAGGCTGTATTTGCAGGTGTTTAAAATAATTTTGCACCTTCACATTTTTTGTGGGATTAGTTCTCTGCAAGGTAAAGAAATAGTTGGATAACCCCAACCAAACATTGGACTTGCTTATGGTATGAAGATTCCTTTCTGAATCTCACCTAGCCAGAAAATGAGGAGGTTTTGTTTTCATATCCTCTGAAGTTACAGGCTTGGCTTAACCAGGTTTACTTAGAGAAACACCAGAGATACTATTATGGGAGGTGATCAGAAGCCTGGACCACCTTTCCTATGAAAATGGGCTGAGAGAGTTGTTCAGCCTGGAGAATCATAGAATCATAGAATCAACCAGGTTGGAAGAGACCTCCAAGATCATCCAGTCCAACCTAGCACCCAGCCCTAGCCAGTCAACTAGACCATGGCACTAAGTGCCTCATCCAGGCTTTTCTTGAACACCTCCAGGGATGGTGCCTCTGGGGATATCTTAGAGCAGCCTTCCAGTATTTGAAGGGAGGTACAGGAGGGATGGAGAGGGACTTTTAACAGAGGCATGGAGTAACAGGATGACACATGATTCCTTCAAACTTGAAGAATCTGGATTTAGGTGAGGTGTGAGGATGACATGCCCTGTGAGGGTGGTGAGGCACAGGAACAGGTTGTCCAGAGAAGTTGTGCAGGCTTCAAGCCTTGAAGTGTTGAAAGCCAGATTGGATGGGGTCTTGAGTACACAGGTGTGGTAGGAGGTGTCCCTCACCATGGCAAGAGGCTAGTACTAGATGATCTCCAAAGTCCTTTCTACCTCAAGCTGTTTTATCATAGAATCATAGAATCAACCAGGTTGGAAGAGACCTCCAAGATCATCCAGGCCAACCTAGCACCCAGCCCTAGCCAGTCAACTAGACCATGGCACTAAGTGCCTCATCCACTCTTTTCTTGAACACTTCCAGGGACAGTGCCTCCACCACCTCCCTGGGCAGCCCATTCCAATGCCAAGCACTCTCTCTGCCAACAACTTCCTAACAACATCCAGCCTAAACCTCCCCCAGCACAACTTGAGACTATGTCCCCTTGTTCTCTTGCTGGTTGCCTGGCAGAAGAGACCAACCCCCACCTGGCTACAGCCTCCCTTCAGGTAGTTGTAGGCAGCAATGAGGTTCCCCCTGAGTCTCCTCTTCTCCAGGCTGCACACTCTCAGCTCCCTCAGCCTCTCCTCGTAGGGTTTGTGCTCCAGGCCCCTCACCAGTTTTGTTGCCCTTCTCTGGACACGTTCCAGCACCTCAACGTCTCTCTTGATTTGAGGAGCCCAGAACTGGGCACAGTACTCAAGGTGTGGCCTGACATTCAATATTTTTCATTCTGCATATTTTCTTACTTCCATTTATTAAACTATTTCTGGGTACGAAACTTCTTTCCTTCTTTCCTCACTACATAGATATTACTTGTAGTAAGTGCATAAATTCTTGTTACTTTTGAAGTGGTACCAGACACTATTTATCTGGTAGGTGAAAATATTGACAATTAATCAAGATATTAATAGGATTAAATAATGAGATTTGTTTTATCACACATTTTCCATGTGAACATCATGGTTTTTTTTCCCCAGTCCTTTTTTCTCAGCTGTTTAAGTGAAAACAAATTCTTCTGAGTAAGAATTTTTCTCATCTCAGCCTAGCTACATAAATTTGGAAACTAACTCTCCACAGTGAAACATATGTGCACAAATGCATTTGTTTTACTATTAATATCCCTTCCCATATTCTTAACATACAATGGATTGTTTCCTTTTCAGTAAACACACAGAAACCAGTAAAACAAATCCAGGAAGTTTTAAACTATTAAGGAGATGTTGATATCATTAAAAAAAGCCCTTGGATGACTGGACCACTGGTGTGTGTAAGCTCTCCAGCAGCCATGGTCAGTACTGATCTTCATCTCTGCAGCCCCAGGTGGGGTGGCAGAAAGGTTCTGAAATGAAAAGAATTTACAAAGTTAGGGGTTGTTTCTAAATGTTCATGTCCTGCAGTTCCATTTATAATGGTAGCAGGAGATGTTAAGGACAGTTATATTCTTCCCTTCTGAAACAGTGATTTGAAGTAGAAGTGCAGGAGATGCTGTAAGATTTGCTCTCTTGACTATGAAAATGCTGAGGGGGAATGGAGCAGCACTGGGAGGAGAAAAGGCTGAGAGATGTGAGCCATCAATGGGCTCTCCTGGCCAAAAAAAGCAGTGGTCTCCTGGGGTGCATGGGGAAGAGTATGGCCAGCACTTTGATGGAGGTTCTCCTTTCCCTCTAATGAGACTACATTTTAAGTGTTAGATGCAGTCTGGGCTCCCTAGCTCAAGAGAGACAAGGAACTACTGGAGACAGTCCAGTGGAGGCTACCAAGATGCTGAGGTGCCTGGAGCATGGCTGTGAGGAGGAAAGGCTGAGAGACCTGGGGCTGTTGAAACTGGGAAAGTACATCCTGAGAGGGGATCTGATCAGTGCTCAGCAAGAGCATAAAGGACCTGTGAGGGGCAAAGAGATGGAGGCAGACTTGTGAGTGGTGCCCAGCAACAAGTCAAGGGCACAAACTGGAACCTGGGAGGTTTCTTCTGATGGGAAGGAGAAACTTTGCTGTGAGGGTGCTGGAGCCCTGGCGCAGATTGCCCAGAGAGGTTGTAGTCTCCCCTGGAGAGATTCCAAACCCACATGGGGAAGCTGCTGTGGGTGCTCCTGCTTTAGCAAGATCTCCAGGGGTCACTTCCAACCCCCACCATGCTGGGATTCTGTGACTTTAGGAAAACACTATACTCTTGTCAGAACATGAAGCATAAGACCACTTTGTTGATGTATTTTTTTTTAACCTTATTTATCCTCAAGATTTCTCTGCATTGTTAAAATTTATTCTTTCTCTGTTATGGGAATTAATTGGGTTGAAGTGTTAGGTTAACAGTTGGAGTTTGTCTTTGAGGTCTCTTCCAACGTAAATGATTCTTTGCTTCTGAGGATCTCAGGCCAACCTATGATGGCTTTTGGGGAGGATCAGTAGGACACAGAAAACGATGTTGAATTATTTACTACAATGTAAAAGATGATAAATGCAAATTATAAATGAAATCTGTGTTTAATCAAATGGGAGTTATGTTTTAATGCTGAAAACCTTGGCAGCAGCAGGGCTGTTAAACTGAGTTAGTGGTGAACACGAGAGGTTAAGATCTTTTATGCAAGTCATCATGCTAATGCTGGCTTTTGGGTTCACCTCGGTTACGAGATAAAACTCTCTGCTGTTTTGCATCCTTGGCATCTGAACCCCAGGAAAGCCATTTGAGCAGCATATCTCTAGTTCTGAGTGGTGTTCTACAGGGTTGATGTGCAACTTCGGGGACCTTCGCCCTTAGGAGGAGCATGGTTGACATGAAGATGTGCTGCTGTGAAGTCATGGGAGCATGCCTGTAAAATGAGGCTCCTCTGTGCAGGACATTAACTCATAAATCATGCTAATATTCATTGTGATAAATCATCCACTGTGAAAACCTTTAGGTGCTCATCTGCTATTAATGACAAAAAAGACTTAATTCTGCTGGCTAACAAGTCTTCTGATTTTCTGGAGAGCATTCAGCACTCTGGTGAGACAGACTTACACCACACCTACATTTCTATTTCCATAGCATGACTCCAGAGGATAACAGAATGCATTTCCTCTCAAAGTCCTATTTTTTTTCCATTTAATTTCAACATTATGAGAGATTTTGACACAGATTTGTAAGTATGACAGTGGAGGGGCAGAATGAAGGTGGAGTTTATGCAGAACCTGATCAAAATTCCTGAAATTTCTTTACATAAGATGGTAAATAAAGGCATAAACCTCTTGACTTTGGTTTATTAGATTTTTTTTCCTTTAAGCTGCCATTCATTTGTAATTCTCACAGCTTCAACAAGAGCATGATGGGGAAGATGTTGTTGAGCAAATGGTGCCTGTGTTGGAAGGATGAGTGCGGGAGCAGTTTTTCAGTGTCCACCAGTCTGCACTAAGGGATGTCTAAGCATTTGGTGATTACAGAATCCAACCATACTGGGGTTTGGAAGGGACTTCTGGGGACCACCTAGTCCGACCACATGCTAAATCAGAGTCATCCAAAATACTTTCTGCAATAATGTGCTGACAAAAAAAAGTTAACCCATGTTCTCATTTCGAAGAGGGAGAAGAAATAGGGAAAAGAACCCAAGGGGATACGTAACATTCACAGATTGCATGAGGTCAGAAGGGATCCTCAAAGGTCATCTTGTTCAACCCTTCTGCAGTGAGGCTAGATCAGGCTGCCCAGTCTGACCTTGAATGTCTCCAGGGACAGGGCCTCAACCATGGCTCTGGGCAATCTCTTCCAGTATCTCACCCCTCTTGCTGTGCAGAACTTCCTCCTAATGTCCAACCTGCTCCGTTGTAAAAACCATTGCCACTCAACCTATCACCACAGACCCTTTTAAACAGTCCCTCCCCAGCCTTCCTGTAGGTCCCTTTCAGATAGTGAAATGTAGCTGTAAGTTCTCCCTGAAGCCTTCTCTTCTTTAGGCTACACAGCCTCAATTCTTTCAGCCTGCCTTCATAGGTCAGTATTAGAAGAAACTTCTTCACTTTAAAGGGTTCTCAACCACTGGAACAGGCTGCCTAGGACAGTGGTAGCATCACCATCCCTGCAAAGATGTGGTGTTGAGGGGCATGGTTTAGCAGGAAACTTGGTAGTGTTTGCTTTGTGATCTTAAAGGTATTTTCCAACCTAAATGATTCTGTGATTTGGTGTGATTCGAGGAGAGGCTGAGGGAGCTGGGGTTGATTAGCCTAGAGAAGAGGAGGCTCAAGGGTGACCACATTGCTGTCTACAACTACCTGAAGGGAGGTTGTAGCCAGGTGGGGGTTGGTCTCTTCTGCCAGGCAACCAGCAACAGAACAAGGGGACACAGTCTCAAGTTGTGCTGGGCAAAGTCTAGGTTGGATGTTAGGAGGAAGTTGTTGCTCATTCCATAGGCACTGGAATGAGCTGCCCAGGGAGGTGGTGGAGTCACTGTCCCTGGAGGTGTTTAGGAAAAGCCTGGCTGAGGCACTTAGTGCCATGGTCTAGTTGAGTGGCTAGGGCTGGGTGCTAGGTTGGACTGACTGATCTTGGAGGTCTCTTCCAACCTGATTGATTCTATGATTCTATGTGAACAGCATAATGCAAGTTTCCTAATCTACAGCTTTTACTTTCAAAACTCCATCTTTAAATGATCCATGCTAAGAAGTCAGTGTGTAAATCAGAGCCTCAAAAAACCATGTTAGCTAGCAGAACAATGACTTTCATGATAATCTCAACCAGCAGCAGTTTCACGTCTGGTTTATCAGCTCACATCTGATGTGTTTTGACACTGATTTCCAAAGGATTATTGTGACAACAAAATAGATCCACTGGTTTAGAGTTGCAGAGTTATGCAAATAACTGCTGGAACACAAATAGAATGTGTCTGCTGGAAAAAAAAATAGGAAAAAATATCAATCATTCCTTAGTGAAAGAAGCAATTTTTTATTGCCATTGTTACCAGTCTGGTTTTATGATTACTGATAGGATGGAGTTGGTAACAGATGCCAAGCATTTCTCAGTACTCTGCAAGACCAACAATAACATCCTTGTCACATTCATCTGGGCTAAACAAACTCCACCAATCTGACTCAGCAGATGTTTTGAGTCATATTTACAGCTTGCTTTATGCAGTCATTAGGAGGGAAATAGGACAGAACACCACAAGTATGTCCAGACCCAAACGCTACCTTCAGACCACATCATCATCAGTGATGAACGTTGAACAGCCAAGAGGAAAGAACGTTGGCTTCAAAGAGTTAAATTAGCTGAAACTGGGAGAAAACCAAACAAATTAAAAAAAAAAAAAAAAAAAGAACAGAACAAAAGAAACACAATCACAGAATGATTTGGGTTGGTCTTGTTGAGTCTTGTTGAGCATGTCCAGAGAAGGGCCACCAAGATGCTCAGAGGGCTGGAGCACCTCTTCTATGAGGACAGACTGAAAGAGTTGGGGCTGTTCAGTCTGGAGAAGAGGAGGCTCCTAGGTGACCTTCTTGTGGCCTTGCAGTATCTGAAGGGGGCCTACAAAAAAGCTGGAGAGAGACTTTTTAGGCTATCAAGTAGTGACAGGACTAGGGGGAATGGAACAGAGCTAGAGGTGGATAGATTCAGACTGGACGTGAGGAGGAAGTTGTTGAGCATGGAGTAGTGAGAGCCTGGCATGGGTTGTCCAGGGAGGTGGTTGAAGCCCCATGGCTGGAGGTGTTTAAGGCCAGGCTGCTCTAGGGTAGGGTGTCCCTGGGCATGGCAGGGGGGTTGGAACTAGCTGATCCTTGTGGTCCCTTCCAACCCTGGCTGATTCTGTGATTCTGTTTTTCTGTAAGCCTGTCCAGTTCCCTGTGTAGAGTCTCCATCCCCTGAAGATCAGGACTCTCAAATTGGTTTCTTTCTTTACTTTTTAAGTGACTCATGGAAACTACTCTGTCTTGAGGTGGATATTCTTGGTGATAATGCACGTAACTACAATAGACTCTCTTTGTCTGAACAGGTGAATTCCACACAGGGAGAGTCTCGGTGTAAGGAGAAACATGTGGTTCTCTTCAGCCCTGTGGGGAAGCTCAAGATCTCTGGGTGTGAAACAGGCTTGCATGAAATCAAACTTCCAAAGTTGAGCGTGCTGCCAAGTGGGTAAGTCCATATTTTATTAATCTTATGCTTATGTGTGGTACAGGAAAGAATCTGCTCGGAGAATCTAAGACACAACTGCTTGTACTGGACAAGTTTTTTCTTGTTGCACCCCGATATGGCATTGGCCCTCTTGGCCACAAGGGCACATTGCTGTCTCATGGATCACTTGCTCTCCACTAGGACACCAAGGTCTTTCTCCATGGAGCTGCTTTCCAGCAGGATAACCCCTGGTCTGTACTTGTGCCTGGAGTTATTCCTCCCTAGATTGGAAAACTCAATTCAGTCCTTACCAAACTTCATAAATATTACTGAAGAGTGTTTCAGAAGTTAATGGCAAGCAGAATATTCTCACAATTAAGAACTTAAAGGTGAGAGTAATCTCACCTTAAATAATTTGTTTGAAAGAGAGGTAGAAGGGGAGACTTGATTTTGTCTTTCCCAATGCTAAAGGTCTAAGCAATTTTAAAGCCATCTGTAAATGTTTGTGCTGAAGGATAACATTTAATCTCTTCTACTCATTGCTAGTGAATAGTTGTTAAATCCAGCCTCATTATTTTTGACAGAGTAAAATAAAAACAAAACACTGCCCAGTGTTTCACCTAACTGGCTAATAAACACTATAGGAAGAACGTTGGGTAGGGGAAAAAAAAACCCAACCAAACACAAAAACAACAAACCATAAGACACATAAAAATTGATTTTAATGGACCCCTGTCAGACAGAACCATAATGAGCTCAAGAGTAGTAATAAATATTGGTATTCTACTCCGCAGTGCTTGGGACTTCTCAGTTAGAATTGCATGTAACAATCAATATAGATTTCTTTTTTTTTAAGTGGGGGTTTTAACAACAAAAATAAGTAAAGCTTTGAAATATATAAATACTTAAAACTTGCAATCATCAGAGAGAGCTGCTAGTCGTAGGAGAATCTGGTTAATGGTCTTGTGGAGATCTTGGTCTTTTACAGCTTGTAAAATGCTGTGCAATTAATCACCTGAGATTACAGCCTACTCTGTGATGGCTGTCCTTAAAACTTAAGAACACAGACTATAATGTAGACTAAAAAGGAGAAGCAACAAAGTAAAAATCCAGTTTTTAGTGTGCCTGGAAGAAATTGATCTATTAATGACATGAAACTGACTGTAATAACCTGAGGTTTTTCTGCTTCTTGTGATGCTGGCAGAGTTTAAAATTCAAGACACATCAGAGTGATGATTGGGAGAGAAGGGGAGGGTTAATCAAGCTTTTTGAATGTGTGTGGACATGTGCATAAAATAAAATTCCATATATAAAAATGAGGTATTTCAGCTGAATATAACTGTAAAAGCTTTAATTTAAACACCAACTGTAATTGTTTCTAAGCATTTTGCAGACTCAGCGTGGTGCTAACAATTGTCTTGACTGAAACATCAGCTTCAAACCGCCTATTTCTGTCTTATCATCTACTTAGGAATTAGCTTCTTGGCTTCTCCATCAAGTTTGTGCTCTCATGGATTCATAGAATGGTTTGGGTTGAGAGGGACCTTCAAGATCATCCAGTTCCACCCCCCTCCACAATAGGCAGGGACACCATCCACTAAATCAGGTTGCTTAAGGCCTCGTTTGATCTGGGCTTCTACACCTCCAGGGAGTGAGCAGCCATGACCCCCCTGAGTAGCATGTTCCAGCATCTCACCACCATAATTTCTAATGTCCAGTCTAAATGTGCCCTCCTCAATCTTCAGGTGTGCAGATGAACTTCTCTTCCTCCATAGATGTGGGGAACTGAGTGTTGCTTGATATGGATGCGAACTTGAATTTGAGAGACTGCAGAGGAGTTAATGCCACTTTGTGCAGTTAGGTTGGACTGGTTGACTTGCTTTTTGAATGATCAAAATGTGCAGTTCCCTGCTGTTCTAGTAACACCCCAGACTTCCCTTTGTGCTCCTTTCACAAGAGGAATTCTTTTGGAAGCAGCTTGATCCCATCTGCCCTCTGTATTTCTTGTAGGTTTCTTTGCCATTTCCTTTCTAGTATTTCGTTTCCCTGCATCTTAGAGGAGGAAGGAAAAGGAGCCAGTTCAGCCATTCTTGTATTATTAATCTGCCTAAACCTTTAAAGGGTGAATCTGCAGTTCAAGAAGTTCACCAGGGTTTCAGTCAATCTCTGCCTGCTGGTTTAATGTTATCAGAAACTCTCCAGAATCTCTGTTTAAACAGGTTTCCAGCTATTACAGATTCAAAAGAATAATCTCAAGTGAGAGAGCAGCGAGTGCAGGGAGTCTGGTAGGAGCCTAGAACAATAACTTGGAGAGGTGTGAACCACCCTGCTCATCTCTGAGGTATTTAATCACAGCCAGTGATGATGGTTTAAATGTCAACTTTGCTAACTGTTTCATTCCTCATACTGTAAAATTTACTGGGAGTGATATCTCACTTTGATACTACAAGTGGGAGGCATTTGGGAGAGTGCCACTCCTCCTGTTTCACCAATAAGCAGCAGCCAAGGCTAAGAAACTTAGTGGAGCTCCAGGGCATGCTAAAAACTGACTGAAGGAGGTAGGTTTCTGACTGCTCTGCTTAGCTGCTTTGAATGGATTTCTGGTTTATTGTCAACATCTGAAGTGACTTGCTTGAATGAAGGATATTGGCAGTGTAGCTTGGAGGACAAGGTATCACTCCTCCCCATTCAGTCTTCCCTTCAAATGATGGTGTAACAGGAGAGACTTTTCTAATTAAAATCACAGAATCATTGAGGTTGGAAAAGACCTTCAAAATCAGGTCCAACAATAAACCAGTCATTGCCAAGTCTGCCACTAAGCTGTGGCCCTCAGAACCACATCTACACATTTTTTTGAACACTTTCAGGAATGGTAATGACTCTGTTTCCCTAGGCAGTCTGTTCCAGGGCTTGAAAACTCTTTTGGAGACAAAATTTGACCAATATCCAATTTAAACCTTCTCTGAGACAACTTGAACCTGTTTCCTGTCATCCTGTTGCTTTTTAGCTGGGGGAAGAGAACAACCTCTGCTTCACACTGACCTCCTCTCAGAGAGCTGTAGAGAGCCATGAGGTCTTCTCTCAGCCTCCTTTTCTTCATGCTGAACAACCCCAATTGCCTCAGCTGCACCTCACAAGACTTGTGCTGTAAACACTTCACCAGCTTCATTGGCCTTCTCTGGACCTGCTCCAGTACCTCTATGTCCTTCTTGGACCGAAGTCCCAAAACATGAAACCAGCATTTAAGGTGCAGCCTCACCAGTGCTGAGCACAGGGAAATGATCCCTGCCCTTGTCCTGCTGACCACACTATTGCTGATCCAAGCCAGGATGCTGTTGACCTTCTTGGCCACCTAGGCACATACTGGCTCATCTTCAACTCGCTGTCAACCAGCACCAGGTACAGGATAAAACCTGAATGACATGAAGAACTTATTTGCAGTAATGGATGGGAAAGGTGTCCTAGAGATCTGCTTGAAATTTAAGCTATTGGTAGCATAGGCTGTAGTGAGTCCAGGTCATGTTTTGAGGAAAGGTATGGCATATCTGGTGTAACCAAACCATGAGTTTTGTTCATTTTGCAGAACCTGACATTTCAGCCAATGAAGATTGGCAGTTGTATTTACAACCATTATTCCTGGTAAAGTAAAGCTGTGTTGCTGGTTATTTCTGTGTCCATGCAGAGTCTACATGGGAGGTTCTCCTCCCTTTTTACTCTGTCTTTGTGAGGCCATATCTGCAGTACTGCTTCCAGTTGTGGACTCCCCAGTTAATGAGAGACCAGAAACTACTGGTCTAAATATGCATTGTATGGACCTTATCACAGAATAGTTTGGGTTGAAAGGGACGTCTGGAGATCATCCAGTCCAACCCCCATGCTGAAGCAGAGCCACCTAGATCAGGTTGCACAGAATCACGATGGCCAGATGGATATAAAACATCTCCAGAGAGGGAGACTCCACAGCCTCTCTGGACAACCTGCTCCAAGGCTCCAGCACCCTCAAAGGAAAAGATTTTTTCCTCATGTTAAGATGGAACCTTCTGAGTTCCAGTTTGTGCCTCTTGACTAATAATATTAGCAAAATTCAACATCTCTCTAATATTTGGAAAGTTGTATTTAATTTTGATTGGTCATCTTAGCAAGTACTGCAGCAGAGATTGTCCTCTGTGAAGTGATATATCTGCAACCATGGGGAAAGATGTTCAAACCCTGGCTAACAGTGGGCAAGTCCAGATGCATCACTTTCTTGCCAGCTAAAGCACAGCACTTAGTCTTCTAAATACCATAATCGTTGAAGCTGACGGCGCTCATCAGTGATCAAAGTATGCTTTGCATGGCCCTTGCCTTTTTTACACTTTAATGTATTTAATTACTGTTTACAGTGCCTGGAAAATGCTTCATTAGATGGGCCTTTTGTAGGTATTAATATAAACAGATTAGGTTTGAGATCCAGCCTGCATTTGATGTCAGTCTGAGAGTGTTAAGCACTTGGATAGTGGCTGGGTGAAGAGCTTGGATTACTTAAAATGATAAAATCATAGAATGGCTTGAGTTGGAAGAGACCTTAAAGATCATCTACTTCCAACCCCCATGCCATGGGCATGGACACTTTCCACTAGGTCAGGACATTTTCCTTGGGCACGGACACTTTCCACTTCATTCAGCCTGGTCTTAAGCATTTCTGGAGATGAGGTGTCCACAGCCTCACTGGGCAGCTTGTTCCAGTGTCTCACCAGCTTCATTGTAAGGAATTTCTTCCTAATGTCCAACCTAAATCTACCCTGCTCTAGTTTAAATCCACTGCCCTCTGTCCTAGCACTACAAATCCTTGTAAAAAGTCCCTCTTCAGCTCTCCTGTATCTTCCTTCAGGTACTGGAAGGCTGCCCTAAGGTGTTCCTGGAGCATTCTCTTCTCCAGGCTGAACAGACTTAGCTCACCCAGCCTGTAGTCATGGAAGAGATGCTCCAGCCTCTGATGAGGCTGGACCCTCTCCAACAGATCCATGTCTGTCTTATGTTGGAGACTTCAGAGAGGGATGCAGTACTCTAGATGGGGTCTCACTTCTGCAGTATCTTCATAGAATCATGGAATAGTTTGGGTTGCAAATGACCTTTAAAGAAGGTTCAACACCTCTGCAGTGAAATCATCAACTAGGTCAGATTTCTTAGAGCCCCAAACAACCTGACCTGGAATGGTTCTAGGGATGGCTATGTACCACCTCTCAGAGCAATCTGGGCCCTCAGTGTCAAATATTTCTTCCTTCTCTTCAGTGTGAATCTTCCTCTTTGGGTTCAAACCATCACCCCTTGTCCTGTTCCAACAGGCCCTGCTCAAAAATCTGCCTCTGGTTTTCTGATTGGTTCCTTTAAGTCCTGAAAAGCCACCAGAGGGTCTCCCTGGAGCTTTCTATTCTCCAGGCTGAACAACCCCAACTTACTCATCCTTTCTTCATTGGAGATATTCCATTTTCATGGACATACCTTGTTCTTAAAAGCTTCAAAGTGCTGTTTTGGCTGGTCTGGACAGCACCTGGCCATTCTGGAGTGATTCTTTTTCAAGGGATGGGGCAAAATCCATGCAGGAATTCACATGTTTGGTTCCCTTGAAAATGGGGAAAATGCAGTGTGTGTGAGAGAGTGCAGCAGTACATGAGTTCTGTGTTTGTTTGGTCTTCAGGCTGCTTCTCTTGTTTGAGATACTGGAACATGTCCATAGAAGGGTGGCAAAGCTGGTGAGAGGCCTGGAACACAGCCTTGTGAGGAGAGGCTGAGGGAGCTGGGGTTGTTTAGCCTGGAGAAGAGGAGGCTCAGGGGGGACCTCATTGCTGTCTACAACTACCTGAAGGGAGGTTGTAGCCAGGTGGGGGTTGGTCTCTTCTCCCAGGCAAGCAGCAACAGAACAAGGGGACACAGTCTCAAGTTGTGCCAGGGGAAGTCTAGGCTGGATGTTGTTAGGAAGTTGTTGGCAGAGAGAGTGATTGGCATTGGAATGGGCTGCCCAGGGAGGTGGTGGAGTCACCATCCCTGGAGGTGTTCAAGAAAAGTCTGGATGAGACACTTAGTGCCATGGTCTAGTTGATTGGATAGGGTGGGGCAATAGGTTGGACTGGATGATCTTGGAGGCCTCTTCCAACTTGGTTGATTCTATGATGATGATAATCCCTCACAGTCCTGCAGTGTTGGATTCAGTCTTTTTCTTCTCTCTATTATCAGGAGATAGAATGAAAGGAAATGGCCTCTTTACCAGGGGAGGGTTAGGTTGGATATAGGAAAAATTCCCTTCCTGGAGGAGTGGTCAGGCTTCCCAGGGAGGTGGTGGAGTCACTGTCCCTTGAGATGTTGAAGAAACGTGTACATAGCACTTTGGGACATGTTTTAATGGCCACAGTAGTGGTGGGTTGATGATTTGACTCAGTGGTCTTAGAGGTGTTTTCCAACCAAAACGATTCTGTGATTTTTATATCAATAATTAAAGTGAAAGCATATTTCAGGTGCTCTGTGTAGAAGAGCCACCTAAAGAATTTCAGTCTCCCATATATTCACAGCCAGGTTGGATGAGGCCTTGAGCAGCCCAGTCTAGTGCTCCTGCCCATGGCAGGGGGATTGGAACTTTAAATCATTAAGGTCCTTTCCAATCCAACCCATTCTATGAATCTGTGAATGAATCTGTGCATTTCTTTTTTCTAAACCTTTAATTTCTGAGTTTCTTTCAACTTTTGGCACTAAGCTCTCGCAAATCTCATTGAATTTTCTGCCACTTATCTTACAAACAAAACAAGCAATTGTCTGGATAATAGGAAGATGATGCTTGTTACTTCAAATTACTGCAGGAGAACAGTAGGTGATCTATTTAAACAGAAGGGGGGAAAAAAGAAGGAAAGGAAAAAGAAATATTACCTCCTCTGCTAGAAGTGTCTCCAAATATCCAGGCATCAATCTTTGTTTCAGCAGATTCAATGGATGTGGCAGGAAGAGTTATTATATAGCATAGTCCTCCTTTTATTAAAAAATAAACTGGGCTAGGGTGTTTTCTTGACAAGTTTCATGTGGAGGATGCTACAGATTGTTTATGCTGCATCAGGGTATGAAAACTGCTTCTCAGAAATAGTGTTTCAAAAAGCAGAGAACTCTAAAAGCGTTCAGGAAGTGGAGACTCTGTCAAAACCTTACGCATCGTGCAGCTCAAACCTCTAATTCCCTGTTCTCAGTGGTGCTTTACAAGAGACGTTTCCCTCTTGGATGTGGATGGTGGATTTTATTTCACACGACTGGCGAAACCCAGGTTCCTCTCTGGCTTCAGCTGAAGTGAATCTTGAGCTGCTCCGCTGTAATCGATCCTGTGCTTTAGATCTGCTATTTCTCCTGACAGTGCTGCCGTGCTTCTGTTCGGCTGTCAAAGGCAGTGCTACAAGATTCAAAGAGGAGTGGGTTTGGCAACCAGCAGGTCAAGGAAGGGTCTACTCTGACCTAGTCAGGCCATATCTGCAGCACTAGGTCCAGCCTTGGGCTTCCCAGTTTGAGGGTTCAGTGGATGCTAAGAAGATACTGAGGGTCCTGGAACATCTGTGAAGAGGAAGGGCTGAGAAGTGGGACTGTTTAGCCTGAAGAAGAGCAACCTGAGAAGGGAATTTTCTCAGTGCTCAGCAAGGGTAGGTGGCAAGAGGATAGGGTCAGGCTCTTTTCAGTGGTGCCCAGCAATAGCACAAGAGGCACAAACTGGAATGTAGCACGCTCCATGTGAACAGGAGGAGAAACATTTTTGTTGTGAGGGTGCTGGAACCCTTGAGCAGACTGCCCAGGGAGGTTGTGGAGGCTCATTCTCTAGAGTGATTCCAACCCCTCCTGGCCATTGTGATCTTGGATAAGCTGCTGTGGGGTGACCATAACTAATTAAAGTTTAATTAGTTACGCAAATTAAACTTTAACAAGTCCATGGGCTCTGATAAGATGCACCCAAGGGTGCTGAGAGAACTGGCTGATGTTATTGCTCTACCACTCTCAATCATCTTTGCCAAATGGTGGCAGACAAGAGAGTGCCTGAGGACTGGAGCAGAGCCAATGGCACTCCAGTCTTCAAAAAGAGCAAGAAAGAGATTCCAGGAAACTATAGACCAGTCAGCCTCACCTCCATCCCTGGAGCAGCTCCTGCTGGAGGGCATCTCAAGGTGTTCGTAAGCATCTGAAGGCTGCCAGGAGTGGGGGGACAGGCTCTGCTCACTGCTCCCTGGGATAGGACAAGGAGCAATGGGTGTAAGTTGCAGCACAGAGGTTCCGCCTCAACACAAGGGGGAGCTTCTTTAGTGTAAGGGTCCCAGAGCACTGGCACAGGCTCCCCAGGGAGGTTGTGGAGTCTCCCTCTCTGGAGCCTTTCAAGGCCTGTCTGGATGTGTCCCTCTGTGATCTGTATTAGATAGCATTGTCCTGCTGCGGCAGGGGGGGTTGGACTTGATCTCTTTGGGTCCCTTCCAACCCCTAATATCCTGTGATCCTGTGACCCTGCTTTATCATGGGGATTGAACTGGATGATCTCCAAAGGTCTCTTCCAACTCTCCATTCTGTGATTCTATGAATTCTTCAATTGTCTTTTTGTCCAGAAATTCAGTCAGGGAAACCTTTAAGGGCTATTTGTAAACAACTGAAAACGAAGATGTCTATTCATGGTACTAATCTGATGTTTTAAACCCTTTGAATGTTCACATAGATCATGTCAAGTAAAAGCACTAAAAGCCCCACCTCAGCATACAGAAGAACAAAAAAGCTTTGGTGCTCCACTGGTTTGTGTTTGTAAACCTCAGCTGTTGGCTGAGCTATCTGCAGCAAGAAATGCTGTAAGAAGGCAGTGATCAGGTTTTTACAGTGGTGATATTTTAAACTGGCAAAAATAACAACACACCATATTAGATAATATAACTTGTGCAGACACCCACTTGAAAATACCACAAATATGATGGGTTTATTTCTCAGGCAGAAGATGTAGAGCTGCAATAGTGCTGAAAAAAATAATTTCACTGAAGAGTAGTGTGAGAATTTGTCTATGCAGCATCATCTCTCCAAGAAATATCTCAAGAAATACTTCTTTTCCTGACACCCTGAACTATGCTGTGCCACAGATACCACACCTAGTCTATCTTGTCGTAGCATCATAGAATGGTTTGGGTTGGAAGGGACACTAAAGATCATCTAGTTCCACTTCCCTGCCATGTGCAGGGACACCTTCCACTAGAGCAGGTTGCTCAAGGCCTCTTCCAACCTGGCCTTGAGCACCTCCAGGGAAGGGGCATCCACAGCCCCCTGGGGCAACCTGTTCCAGTGTCTCACCATCCTCATTGGGAGGACTTTCTTCCTAATCTCCCCTCTTCCAGGTTCAATCTGTTGTTCCTCCTCCTAGTACAGCAACCCATTGTAAAAAGCCCCTCCCCAGCTTTCTTGTAGCCTCATTCAGGTACTGGCAGGCTTCTCTAAGGTCTCCCTAGAGCCTTCTCTTCTCAGGCTGACCAGCCCCAACTCTCTCAGACTGGCCCCACAGGGGAGGTGCTCCAGCCCTCTAATTGTCTTTGTGACCTGCTCTGGACTCCATCAGTTCCATGTCCTTGTGTTGAGGGCCCCAGAACTGTACTTCAGGTGAGGTCTCACCAGACCAGAGGGAAAGAGTCAACTCCCTGCTGCTGCTGGTGGTCACACTGGTTTTGATGCAGCCAAACAATTCTGTAATTCAGGCCATGAATGGAACCTTTCCACTTCTCATGCCAGAGGTAGATTAATGCAGTGGAGCAGTTTTCCATTGCAAACACTTGCTCCAAGGATGATTATGTTTTTATTATGTATCTGAATTAGGGGATGTTCCTAAATATTGTAATTCTTCATCTTGGTTCCCTGGTCCTCTAAAAGACATCTATGTATGCTGATAGTGCTGAGAAGAGTTTAAAGTTACAGACCTGTTTTGAGATCAGACAGTGGGGTGTAAGGACTGAGACCCATCTGAATAAAGGGAATCTTTCTTGCAGTCCACCTTACTTGAGAATGGAATTCCAGAGTTTTGGTCAGAAGTGTCTCTGATATCTACTCAAAGAGTCTTGGATATGCAATTATCTGTGATGAGAAAGATGTACAGCGTTAGAGAAGTAGTTGATTTGAGTAGGTTAATGATTGGACTGTTGATGATCTTAGAGGTCTCTTCCCACCAAAATGATTCTGATTCTGCCAGGATTGTTGAGGTTTATCTGGTGTTGAGTGGCTTAGCTGGAGGTGGCAGCTGCAATGGCTGGCACTCCTTGGCTACTATTGCAGAATCCCAGCATGATGGGGGTTGGAAGGAGCTTCTGGAGATCATCCTGTTCAATCCCCCCTCCTAGACAATGGTCACCCACAACATTTGCCCAGGATTGCAATGTCCCAGGGTGTTTGAAATCTCATCAGAGAAGGAGACTCTGCAGCTTCTCTGGGCAGCCTGCTCCAGAGCTCCAGCACTGTCACAACAAAGGATTTTCTCCTCATCTTCAGGAGGAACCTCTTTGGTTCCAGTTTGTGCCTGTTGCCCCTTGTCCTGTCACTGAGCACCACTGACAAAACTCTGTCCTCATCCTCTTGTTCCCCACCTTTTAGCTCTTGCTGAGCATTGATCAGATCTCCTCTCAGGCTGTTCTCCAGGCTCAGCAGCCCCAGGGCTCTCAGCCATTCCTCTTCACAGAGATACTCCAGGCCTCTTAGCATCTTTGTAGCCTCTGTTGAACTCTTTCCAGTAGTGTCTTGTCTCTTTTTAACTGGGGAGAGCCCAGAACTGGACCCAGTACTCCAGGTGTGTCCTGACTAGGGCAAAGTAGAGGGATAGGAGAACCTCCATTGATTTTCTGGCCACACTCTTCTTAATACACTTCAGGAGACAATTTGCCTTCTTGGCCATGAAGGCACATAGCTGACTCATGGGGAACTTGCCCACCATCACCCCCAGGTTCTACTTTGTCTCATGCATTTGCAGTAAGACCCACAGATTCTCGTGGTGATTACAGCTGTTGTTACAATAACTACACAAAGAATTTAAGGCTTGATAGACCATCCAGAAAGGCAGAGCTGAAGCAATGTGTGTTCTTAGCCCACACTCCATCTGCAGTGATTCGCCTTTGCAATTAGATTGAATTTCAGTTAAATGCAAGTGGCCTTCAAAAATCCCTACTGGAAAAGAAGGAGTTAACTTCTCAGACCTTCTCCTGTAACTGTAAATGCCATTTTTCTTTCTTCACAAATGTAACCTTTTAACATTTATTTTTAGCTTTTGCATTAATATATGTAAAAATATTAAAAGCTCTTGTATATTACATTAAAAACTTATGTCAGCTGCCCTGCTTTTTCCTATTTATTAAAACTTTTCAAGCAGTGAAAACATTTTACTTGTTAATGAGGGGGAGAAGGAAAATTAATGACATAGAGCTTGGATCTTCCAAGATGTCTCCTTTTAACCATGCAAAACCAGCTCTTTTTCCCACACTATGTAGTTTAATTTCTGTGTTAGGGTTCAGTAAGCAAATGCAAATAGATTTAATGATTTGCATCAGTAGGATCACTTCTCAGTTTAATATCCTCTGATATTTTGGTCAAGGACTTTTTTTCTTTGGAAGGCTAGGGCTGGTTTGGAGATGGGAAATATTAATCGTAGTGGCATTGTTAGGTTGAAGTAAAGCAAGGGAAACGTCTGACTACTGCAGAGCAGCATCTCATGGTACCTTCTCACTGTGGCTCACAGATTGCATTGGGTTTGAAGGGACCCCCAAAGATCATTTTATGCACCTCCAACTATCTCAGGCTGCCCAGGAACATATCAAGTCTGATCTTGAATGTCTGCAGGGACAGACTCTCAACCATATCCCTGGGCAACCTGTTCCAGTGTCTCACCACTCTCACTGTATAGAGTTTCCTCCTAATGTCCAACCTAAATCACCCCTGCTCCAGTTTCACACCGTTGCCTGTCATCCTATCACCTCAAGCCCTTCTAAACAGTCTCTCCCCAGCCTCCCTGTAGGTCTCCTTCAGATATTGAAATATAAAATGTTACCCAGCAGAAGATACTAAAGAGATAATCGATAGCTGCTGATGGGGTTAAACATTTAGTGCTGTTTCCATATCACTTCTCTTCTTATTTCTCATTTTGCATCAGAATTGTAGAACTGTTGAGCAGCAGCAGCAGTGCTCCTGGAGCAGTGCAGAGTGCCTCACCAGGGGATGGAGTAGGATCTTGTTTTGTGATACCTGATGCTACATCAGCCAGGAAGGATGAAAATGTAACAGGGCTCTGATACATATCCCAGATCTCAGCATTCTTCTGAAAGCCCTAAGCTTCTAGGTTAAAGTTCTACTAGCAGTATGTTTAGGTACCAAACTGTTCCTTGGAACTTGGTGACTTAAGCTTGCTCACGCCTGAAGTTAAGAAAGTTTTCCCAGTGTTTAGGTGGAACTTCATGCATTCTACTTTGTGAGTTACTTTTGGAATCAGTGGGAATAGCAGGCAACTTGGAATCACAATCTCACATTGTGAGGGTTGGAAGTGACCTCTGGAGACTATGCTGTCCAACCTCCTGCTAAAACACCATCACCCGCAACAGCTTGCCCAGGATCACAACATCCAGGCAAGTTTGGAATCTCTCCAGAGGAGGAGACTACACAACCTCTTTGCTCAGCCTGTCAGTGTATAAACTACAAACCTGCTGAGTAAAACACAAATTTTAGAAAGCTTCTTGTGATAGAGAACTGCACTGAACAGCCTGATGAGTCAACACCTGGGTATAAGGGAGAAGAAGGACAGAGAACATCTCCTGCCATAGTTTCAGACTCAATTCTGAAAGCTTAATGTGTGAATGTTGGTCATAAATATAAATCAATGTATATTAAGGCAATTTGGAATGTAATACCTCAATAATTTGGAAGTAGTCATTCTTCACAGCTCATCGACATTCTTCACCTCAGAAAAGAGTTTGCTCTTGTTTTAAATGCTGACTTTAACACCTGAAGAATATGGAAATGTCTTCTGTTTGTACCTCTGAAATTCCAAAGTCCAGATTGACCTGAAGGGCAACAAAGCTGGTGAAGGTCCTGGAAATTAAGTCTTATGAGTAGCAACTGAGGGAACTGGGATTGTTTAGTCTGAAGAGGAGCAGGCTGAAGGGAGACTTCATTGCTCTCCAGAACACCTTTAAAGGAGGTTGGAGCCAGGTGGAGTTTAATCTCTTCTTTGTAATATCAGGTGACAGAAGGATAGGAAATGGCCTGAAGTTGTGCCAGGGGAGGTTTTTGCTGGAGGTTAGGAAACATTTCTTTGCCACAAAAGTGGCCAGACATTAGAACAGGCTACCTAGAGAGGTGGTGGAGTCGCTGTCCCTGGGGATGTTCAAGAAACATGGGGACATGGCACTTTGGGATGTTGTTTAATGGCCATGGTGGTGTTAGGTTGATGATTTGACTCTGATCCTAAAGGGCTTCTCCAGCCAAAACAATTCTGTGATCTCTGCATTGTACCCCTTCTATCTTCCTGACACAGAGCACCTTGGACTCGCTTGACTCTGTCCACCTCTGCTTGGATTCTTTGAAAGAATGTGATTTCTTCTGCCAGTGATGCCACATACAACTAATGAAGGTGGATGTGGTCTTTTGGGTTTTTTTTGGTGGCTTGCTTTTGAAGGCTTTTTTGCACTTGGAAATAGGACAAGATGAAGTAGCCTCAAGTTGTACCAGGTGAGGTTTAGGCTGGATATTAGAAGAAACTTCTTCGCTGAAAGGGTTCTCAAATACTTTAACAGGCTTCACAGGGATGTGTTTGAGTCCACATCCATGGGGGCATTTCAGAGCCACAAAGCTGTGGGCTGGAACACCTCTGCTATGAAGTGAGATAAAGGGAGCTGGGGTCATTCAGCCTGGAGAAGAATCCAGAGGAATGTCATAGCTGCCTTCCAGTACCTGAAGGGATCCTACAGGAAGACTGGAGAGGGACTTCTCATAAGGGTGTCTAGTGATAAGACAAAGGGGAATGGTTTTAAGCTGAGGAAAAGTAGATTTAGGCTGGATCTTAGGAAGAAGTTCTTCAGTATGAAGAACTGAGAGTCTGAAACAGGTTGCCCAGAGAAGTTGTGAATGACCCATCCCTGGAGATGTTCAAGAATAGGTTAGATGAGGCCTTGAGCAACCAAGTCTAGGTGAGGGGCTTCCCTCTCTATGGCAGGAGGGTTGGAATAGATGGTTTCTAAAGTCCCTTCCAACCTAAGCTAAGATTCTGTGATGGTGCTGAGGTACATAGTTTAGTACCAGCCTTGGTAAAGTTAGAGAATGTTTGGACTCAATGATCTTGAAGGTTCTTTCTAACTAAAATGATTCTATGGTTCAATTTTGGGATGTTTTTCTGCTTTAGCTGCTCTGGTTGTGTTCATTAAACCAGATCCTCATTTGACTCTGCTCCAAGCGTGGTTGCAATGTCTGTTGGGCATGATTGAGATCAACTATCAAGCCCAGTAGGTCAGAAGATTTGTGTGCCCTGGGCTAATACTGCTTATGACACTGAAGTTGTCCAGATACTCTTCATTTATGCAGATGTCCTCTGGGGTTTTTTTTGAGACTTCTGTTTCAGTGTGAAACAGAGGATATCCTCAGGGTTCTGATAGTTCTGATAGCATGGCTTGCTTCCTGCCTGTTCTGGGAAATACAGCTTTAGATTCTCTTTTCATGCAACTTACAGCAATAACAAGAGCAGGCAACAAAAGCATCCAGCAACAACAAAAAACCACGCTCATGGTATGTCTGATTTTCAGTGAATGCAGGTAATTTGAAAATGAACAAAGCATAGTCTGAAGTAATGATAAATCACAGTAAAAAGATGCCAAATGGCCAAAAAACAACCCCTAGGTATAAGGAAGCTGAAGCAAAACAAGAAGTAGCTGGGATACACATTCTTGATAACATTTTTTACTTGCTGATAGTGCTGTATTTAGGCTCTGAGCTTCCCTGGAATGTGAATCTTGAATTCTTTTATCGGCTACAAAACTGCATGTACAGTAAAATTTCGTGTTTTGAAGGCAGCATCACCTAAACAGCCACTTTTAGTGCCTTTTTTTTTCACTCCAGTGTGCTAGGATTTTTTTTTTTTTTTTTTTTTTTTTTTTTTTAGCTTAGAGGATCATAGACTTGCTTTGGTTGGAAAAGATTTCTATGATCATGGAGTCCAACCTTCAACACAACACCATCATGACCATTAAATCATGTCCCCAGGTGCCATGTCCACACATTTCTTGAACACCTCTAGGGAAGGCAACTTTACCACCACCCAGGACAACCTTCAGTTTGGGATAAGCACTGGGTCCAGAGGAGGGCCAGAAAGATGATTAGAGGGCTGGGGCACATCGTCTGTGGAGACAGATCAAGAATTGAGGCTCTTCAGCCTGGAGAGGAGAAGGCTCCAGGGAGACTTTAAGACAGCCTTTCAGTACCTGAAGAGGGCTACAAGACAGGTGGGGAGGGATTTTTTTTACAATGGCTTGTTGAGATAGGAGAAGAGGCAATGGATTTGAGCTGAAAGAGGGCAGATTACAACTGGAGACTAAAAAGAAATTCTTGACAATGAGGGTGGTGAGACACTGGAACAGGTTGCCATGGGGTGTTGTGGATGCTCCCTCCCTGGAAGTGTTTAAGGCCAGGTTGAACAAGGATTTGAGCAACATTGCCTGGTAGAAGGTGTCCCTGCCGATGCCAGGGAGGGTTGGACCTTAGGTGATCTTTAAGGTTAGACTTGATTAACTTGAAGATCTTTTCCACCCTAAATGATTCTGTGGTTCTGTCTCTGCTCTCCAGTTTGGCAACAGTTAAGTTTCAGCCTAGTTGACCTTTCAAATAATACTAAGCTCTACGAGGAGGTCGAAATCCATTCCAGTGTCCTCTAGCTTTCTTCTGGAAACCTTCATTTAGAGTGAAATCTTCCTGGCCTCTTTGCTTTGCAAGAATTGGAGCAGTGCAAATGGCACTGTGTATGCAAGGCACAATATGGAGCCATAACCCAGCTGCCTTTAGCTGGTAATGAACGTGAAGGGGCTCCACGTGAATGTGAATGAATGTGGGGAGGGAAATTAAGCTTCATTTTGCTTCTGTTATTTTGTGTTTTATTCCAGGATTGCTGCCAGTTGGGTGATGGCTCAGGCAGTTGACATGCCAAAGCACATTGTGTTTTTTTTCCCCATCTTAATTCTATTTCCCATATTTTTGAAGCTTGAGGAGGGCAAATTTGGTCTAAGTATTAGGAAGAAATTCTTTATAGTAATGGTGGTGAAACACTGGAACAGGTTGCTCAGAGAGGTTGCGAATAGGCCGTTCCTGGAGATGTTCAACACCAGACTGGATGGGGCCTTAAGCAGCCTGGTTGAGTGGAAGATGTTCTTGCCCATGGCAGAAGAGTTGGAGCTAGACGATCTTTTAGGGTTCCTTCCAACCCAAACCAGTCTTTGATTCTATGAACTATTTTGTTGGAATTTTTTCTTACCCTTCCACTCCTTTTACTATGAAATGTAAAAACAAAGCAGGAATATCCACAACTAGAGCAGGTTGCTCAGAGCCCCAGACAACTTGACCTGGAATAGTTCCAGGGGTGGGACATCTAACACCTCTCTGGGCAACTGGGCCAGGCTTTCACTACCCTCAGTGTCAGACATTTCTTCCTTCTCTCCAGACTCAATCTTCTTATTTTAGTTCAAACTATCACCTCTTGTCCTGTCACAACAGACTCTGCTGAAAAGTCTGTCGCTAGATTTCTCATTGACCTCTTTAATCATTGAAAGACCACCAGAAGGTGTCCCTGGAGCCTTCTCATTTCCAGGCTGAAGAATCCCCACTCTCTCAGCCTGGCCTCCCAGCAGAGGGCTTCTAGACCTTTTAGCATTCCTGTGCCCTCCTCTCTCCCTGCTCCAGCAGATCTTTGTCTATCCTGCACTGAGGACTCCAGAGCTGGACCCATCACTGCAGGTGTGGTCTCAACAGATTGGAGCAGAGCAATAGAGTTGTCTCCTTCCAATGACATTGGAATTGTCACAGAATGGTAGGGGTTGGAAGGAACCAGATATCATCTTGGAAGCTTCCAGATGTGCAGCAGGACCAAAAAAACTCCTTCATATACAGTAGCTATTAACTATTTTGTGAGGATATCTGAACTTTGAAAAGCTTTCTCCATATGTACAGCTTTGTGCTTGAAAGAGGATGGAATATTGACCTAATTTGTCTTTTAAAAGGACACAGAGTTTTAGGGGAATACTTATGCTATTGAAGCAGCCAAATGCAGGTGCTATTCCTTGGGTAGCCAGTGCAGAAGGTTGATGTGCTGGAAGATTTACTGTGCATCACCTTAGCTATCATTCCCATAAGTATTAATTTTAACTCCACTAATAAGAAACTGAACAAAAGTGGAATTATGAGTTCAGTAGTATTCTATGAAAGGTCAGTTGTTAAAAAGGCAGAGCCTGACATTCTGGGAGAAAGGTGCCTCCATTAATCATCCTGATAGGATAGTGTCGGAGATTCTTGACCAATGCTTCAGGAAGGGATGCTCAGGTCTTTGTATAATAACAAGGATTGGGTGGATGAATGTGGAATGACCATTTTTTTAACCACTCTAACATCACTGTTTCTCAATTCAAAGAGCAGAAAAATGAGTGGAGGTATTGTTTATAAGGCAGACTCACGACTTTTAAAGTTTGTTAATTTTATAGAAGCATAGATTTCAGAGACTAATATTTAAACCCCCAAATTATCAGATTATAAAATGCACTAATGCCAAACCCTAATATTAATGTGATTTATAAAGTATTTATGACCTCTTCCTTTCTTATATTATTTGAATGCACGGCTTTGTTCCACAATAGTTCATCTCTCTACATCTTGAACTTCTATGAACCAACCACTTTTAATTGCAGAGGGATGTTTTCCCTCTGTAAAATTATCACACTGAATTGTTTGTGGGTTATTTTTTTTGCCTTGTCCACCACAGTCATGGCAATTTGAAAGTTATTACAAAATATATAAATTATTAAATGCAGACCTAGTGGAACATTAATCAGGAGAGAACATCTTTATTGTGACCATTCCTGACAGATTATGTTCACCATGATGCCCATTAATGCACTGTATTGTAAAAGCTGATGTCCATTACAGAATCCCCTTTGTTACTGGTGTCAGGTCTAATTCAGGGCATCAAATCTCACTCCAGTTTGAAGAAGGAAATCTCTTCCAATTCTGTGATTCTGTGATTGTGAAATGAAGAAAAAAAAAAACAGAGATACCCAAGAAACCAACACCTCACCTCTACTGCCTTTGGGTTTTAATTAGTGCCTGGAGGACTTTCTTGATCAGCTGTTACTGGATGGAAATAAAGGGGTGTTTTTTTCCTGGGGTGTGGTGTGTTGCAATCATGTTACTGTCTGCTGAGAGGATGGAGCTTCGTTCCCCCCGGTTTTCTTCCAACCTGAGTTAGTTCAGCCTTGGGAAAAGGAACACCTTGTCACTGCATTCCAGTCTTTAAAGAGTGGCTATAAAATGGAGACTCCCTTTTTATAAGGAGTCACATAGAAAAGGGAAGGGGTGATAGGGATAAGTTAGTCCTGAGGAGATTCCAGTGGAACACAAGAGGAAAATTTTTCACAACAAGAGTCAGCCACTGGAATAATTGAATAATCTCCCCAGGGAAATGGTGGAGTCCCCAGTGTTGGGCACTGAAGATTCATTGGGACAGGGTGCTGGGACAGCTTGTCTAGACCATATTTTTGCCAAGGATTAGGCCAGATGATCCTTGAGGTCCCTTCCAACATAGAATTCTGTGATTCTATGCTTTTGAGATTGGGTGGAATAAAACCAGTGCTTCGGAAGAAAGGGGTTTCTCCTTCTCCACAGACTTTACAAATCTGCCTCAATGTGTTCCTGTGCAACCAGCCCTAGGTGATCCTGCTTTGGCAGGGGACTTGGACTCAATGATCTTCACAGATCCCTTCCAACCCCTACTGTTCTGTGATTCCAGAGTCTACAGAAATGCTGGAGAAGGATTTTTTTGTAAGTGTCTAGTAGTCGGACAAGGGGGAATGGCTTTAAGGTAAGGCAGTTTAGACTGGATCTTAGAAAGTTCTTCAGTACAAGGGTGAGGAGACTCTGGAATAGATTGCCCAGAGTGATTGTGGATGCCTCCTCCCTGGAGGTGTTCAAGACCAGGTTGGAGGAGGCTTTGAGCAACCAAGTTGAGTTGAGAGTGTCCCTGCCCATGGCGGGGAAGGTTGGATGAGATGATCTCTAAAGTCCCTTCCAATCTAAGCTGTTCTGTGATTTTGTGTTTCTTTTGAGATTGGGTGAAAGCAAGGGTTTTCTCCTCTGCAGACTTTCAAAACCCATCTAAATTCATTCCTGTGTGACCTGCCTTAGATGATCCTGCTTTGGCAGGAGGGTTGGATTTGGTGTGCTTCAGAGGTCCCTTCCAACTTTTACCATTTATGATGCTATGATTGTCACCTGTTTTAATTCCTCCAAAGTTATTAGTCTGTGTAAAATGCAAAGTCTGCAATAGTGGTTTGGGTTTTTTTCCCCTTTAATGTCATAATTTTGCATAATGGTTGTTTGTGCTACATTGACTTAGGTCCATGGATTGCTTAACATAAGTGATTACATTTTTCCTTTGATTATCAACTCCGTCCATTAGCAGTACTGTACATAAAAAAAAGGCAAGAAAGGAAAACCACCAAACTTAACTTGTAAATGATTTGTTGTTGAAGCTTTCTACTTCATTAGCTCCAAGATACACTTTACAAGAGTCATTGTCTAAGAGTTAGTAATATTTGTAATGAGCTGTATAATATGGGCCCTTTTTCCTACATTTAAAAACAGATGGTATCTGTTAACAACAGTTTATCATGCAAATTGAACCCTTAGCAAAAAAAAAATCCTTTTGTTGCTTATGTTGCTGTAGGCCAAATCATGGTGTTTTCTGCCTTTTTTTTTTTTTTTTTTTTGATGTAATAGCAAAAAAAACAGGAAATAATTGTTGCTTTTGACAGTTGTGACAGATGGAAACTAATCATGGGCAAAACTCCCCAAGAAGTAAAAATTCAGTCCTTTTTTTTCTCCTTCTCTGAAAGATTTAGCTTTTCTTTCATGCCTTTTAATACACACTTTGATATTTCATTTAAAAATTTGTCTTTCTTGCACATCCTTGCTGATTTTCTAGCTCCAGACTCCAGATTTTTTCTCATTTAAGTTCCCAAGCAGCTGTGGATGTGAATTTCCCTTTTGTGAGGGCTTGCACGTATTGATCTGAACAAGGGAAAAGATCAGAGGAAGGAATATACACTTTTACAATATACACCCTTACAGCAAATTGGTTTTTCTCATGTTCAGGTGGAGCTTCCTGGGTTCCAGTTTGTACCTGTTGCCCTCTGTCTTGTCACAGGGTACCACTGAGAAGATACTGACCCCTTCTTCTTGTCACCTGTCTGTCAGATATTTGTAAATGTTAATAAGATCCTCTCTCAGGCTGCTCTTCTCCAGGTAAAACAGCCTCAGGTCTCTCAGCCTTTCCTCAACAAACAGATATTCCAGTCCCTTTATCATCCTCATAGCCCATGTTGGACATTTCCCAGTTTAATTTCTATATTACAGCAGAATGCTATGTAAATCATAGAATCATAGAATCAGCCAGGTTGGAAGAGACCTCCAAGATCATCCAGGCCAACCTAGCACCCAGCCCTGTCCAATCAACTAGACCATGGCACTAAGTGCCTCATCCAGGCTTTGCTTCATCACCTCCAGGGACGGTGACTCCACCACCTCCCTGGGCAGCCCATTCCAATACCAATCACTCTCTCTGCCAACAACTTCCTCCTAACATCCAGCCTAGACTTCCCCCAGCACAACTTGAGACTGTGTCCCCCCCATGAAAAAAAATCATAGAATCAACCAGGTTGGAAGAGACCTCCAAGATCATCCAGTCCAACCTAGCACCCAGCCCTAGCCAGTCATCTAGACCATGGCATTAAATGCCTCATCCAGGCTTTTCTTCAACACCTCCAGGGATGATGACTCCCCCACCTCCCTGGGCAGCCCATTCCAATGGCAATCACTCTGTCAACTCTAACTCTAAATAAATAACTCTAAAAGTAAATAACTCTAGAAGTAAATAACTCTAAAAGTTACCTTTACCAAGGAAAAGGTTGGACACTTGTCATTAAGTAGCACAAAAATCTTTCTACTACTAAGTTCTGTACACACAGTTCCCAACATGAAAGGTATTTGAGTTTAGAACTGTCGATACATGTGGTAAAATGAAGGTCTGTTGAAGCATGGCTTTTTAACTGAGCTCAGGAGGCTGTGCTGTCCTGCTTTTGGCTGTGCAGCCTGATCTGTGCTATTTTAAATCTTGAATAAAGGCCACAGCACTCGTGGTTCCTCTAAATTAATTTCTCTGGTGGTGTAGCTCTGGACTGGAATGTTGCTTTCAAGCCTTCTGGGTGTAAGGATAAGACTGATTTACCAGCATCCTCCAGGAGAACTTTTTCGCTTCCCAGTGTCTCCTCCTGACATCATAAGGAGATTAAAAGTTACCTTTTCAGATTATAACATTTCTGGTAGTGTTTACAACAGTTAAACACCGGTTTTGTGCCAGATATAGAATCATAGAATCATACATAGAAGCAACCAGGTTGGAAGAGACCTCCAACCTCATCCAGTCCAACCTAGCACCCAGACCTAGCCTAGCCTAAGTGCCTCATTCAGTCTTTTCTTGAACACCTCCAGGGACAGTGACTCCCCCACCTCCCTGGGTAGCCCATTCCAATGCCAATCACTCTCTCTGATAATAGCTTCCTCCTAACATCCAGCCTAGACTTCCCCTGGCACAACTTGAGACTGTGTCCTCTTGTTCTGTTGCTGGTTGCCTGGCAGAAGAGACCAACCCCACCTGGCTACAACCTCCCTTCAGGTAGTTGTAGACAGCAATCAGACCAATGCTGATCACTATCTAAAGGTCAAGACGATGGGGGCAGACTCTTCACAGTGGTGCCCAGTGGCAGGACAAGGGGTAGTGGACACTAACTGAAACTCAGGAGATTCCATCTCAACATGAGGAAAAACTTTCCTGCGAGGATGCTTGGAGCCTTGGAGCTGTACAGAGAGGTTGTGGAGTCTCCTTCTCTGGCAAGATTTGAAACCTGCCTGGACATTCTGATTCTGGGCAGCCTGCTGTTGGTGACCTTGCTTTAGCAGCAGGATTAGACAGGATGATCTCCAGAGGTCCCTTCCAGCCCATGCCATGCTGAGATTCTGAGGTGCTGGATTAGCTCAGTCTGATAGTTGATGAACAAAGCAGAGAGCAGGTGGTTTGATGAAGGTGGCCCTCGATGTGTGGGAAGCCAGGATGAGTATAAGAGCATAAGGCGCTTAGCAGAAGAGCATAAACCCTTCCTGACTCCCTGGGACTGAGATTGTGCTATGCCAGGCCCCATCTACTGTCAAGGAATTTCTCTTGGTCAGTTGATCCTACTCCTTCCAAAACAGACCATTCAGTTTGCTCTGTGATTTGTTTTCCTGTATTCCAGAGCTGGCTAGACCGTTTTTACTCCAGATTCAAGTGAACTGGCACTCTTGGATTTGAAAAAAATTGCTCTTTTTAAAAGTTAGAACAAATAAAAAGCTCTCTGGTCTCACTTTCCCATGAGGGAGCAGGCAGTGAGTCAAGTCAACCCTTGACTTGTGTTTACTTCTGTTGAAAGCACTGATGACACCGACTTCAAATCCAGCGAGTTGATGGCTGAGGGATTGGTCTTCAAGCACAGTGGTGGTGATCTCTGGGTTGTCCATGGGTCATGTTAATGTTAGGTCAGATGTTACTTTGAGAAGTTATGATCCTGTCACTGAGCACCCCTGGAAAGAGTCTGATGGTCTTTTTCTGTGTTGTTTACCTATACCTGTCATTTGTCCAACTTGTATTTGATGACGCTTCTTGGCCCTTTGTGGTTGACTTATGTCATCATCTCTCCTCCTGCTATTGAGGAAAATGAGGCTGCCCAGAGAGGTTGTGGAGTCTCCTTCTCTAGAGGCTTTCAAGACTAATCTGGATATGTTCCTGTGTGACCTGCCCTAGGTGATCCTCCTTTGGCAGGGAGGTTGGACTAGATGATCTCCACAGGTCCTTTCCAACCCCTACCACTCTTTGATTCTATGAGGTGGAGTGTGCCAGTTTAATCATCTATGAATCAGAAGGGTTTAGACTTTTGGAGGAGCAATGACACTTCTAAAATAAGTGGTATTGGAACTGAATGGTTAATTTTGGATGTGTCATGTCCCGTGAACAACTAGAACACAAGAGTTGGGGATGTTCAGTCTAGAGAAAAGAAAGCTCTGGGGAGACCTTTTAACAACCTTCTATTACCTGAAGGGGTAATAGAGAGCTGGAGAAGGACTTGTAATTGCAGGACAAGAGGGAATGGATTGAAGCTGGAAGAGGGGAGATCTAGACAGGGTATTGGGAAGATATTCTTTACAGTGAGGCTGAGAAGACACTGGAACAGGTTGCCCAGAGAGACTGTGGATGCCTGCTCCCTGGAGGTGTTCAGGGCCAGGTTGGATGAGGCTCTAGGCAACCTGTTCTAGTGGAGCGTGCCCCTGCCTGGCATGAGGGTTGGAACTCGATGATCTTTAAAATCCCTTCCAACCCAAACCATTCTATGATTCTGTGACTGTGCCTCTTGTTACTGAGGGGTGGTTGTGGCCAGGAGGAGGTTGCTCTCTTCTCTCAGGTGGCCAGCGCCAGAATGAGAGGACACAGCCTCAGGCTGCACCAGGGGAGATTTAGGCTGGAGGTGAGGAGAAAGTTCTTCACTGAGAGAGTCATTGGACACTGGAATGGGCTGCCCGGGGAGGTGGTGGAGTCGCCGTCCCTGGGGCACTTCAAGGCAAGGTTGGACGTGGCACTTGGTGCCATGGTCTAGCCTTGAGCTCTGTGGTAAAGGGTTGGACTTGATGATCTGTGAGGTCTCTTCCAACCCTGATGATACTGTGATACATTTTGGAAGGCATTTTTTGCATTGCTTTTTATTTCTCTTTCCAAAACAAATACAAACTCTGTCTTGGGCTGTGTTCCTCCTGTGCCTCCTCCCCCCCCCAAAAAAAAAAAAAAACAGAGGAACATATCTGGTTGGAAAGGTAGGGAGAGGACCAAGAAAACATGCCTATTGAGTGAATAAAAATGGGAAATGCATTGAAGTCGAGATGCAGTATCTTTGTAGTAATAAAAGCAGTAGTACAGATTTACTGGTGAAGGAGTTTTAACTGTAATACTGTGGAATAGTAGGTTATTTTGTGTTCAAGAGCTACATTTATCACAAAAATGATGATATACAAATCACTTCCATATCACAAAATGTTCTTGGTCAAAATTGGCTTGAGGCAAGTGATATCTTCGAGTAAACAGTATATGAAGACCATATCTTAAAATGATAGATCACCTAATTTTGTTCTGACAGAGGTTTTTGCCGCAACAAACATCTGTCACTGAAATACCAATTCAGAGATATGGAAGCCAAATTGTGGAGGTTTGCTGGTATTTGTCACTCCTAACTTAAGAAGGCTACTGGTAGTTGTGTAGATATTTGAAGATAGAGGGCAGCTCGTGTTTTAAACACCCTTAAAATATTTAGCTCAGTGTTTTTTAAGAGATCTTTAAATGCAGATTAGCAACTTCTGAAGCTCCGTGGGTTGGTTTGATGCAGCAAACGCAAAGCTGATGTGGTGCTGGTGAGAAAGGGTCTGAGCTTAAAAGTCTTGTGGCACAGGAGAGTTGAAAAATATTTGATTTGTATTTATATATAGCTAAAATTATAAATAAATAACTCAATACTAAAATATTTATTTAGAAATAAAACTCTTTACAGTGAGGCTGGGGAGACAGTGGAACATTTTGCCCAGGGACATTGTGGATGCCCCCTCCTTGAAGGTGTTCAAGGCCAGGTTGGATGGGGCCTTGGGCAACTTGGTCCTAGTGGAAGGTGTCACTGCAATGGCAGGGGAGTTGGAACTATGTGATCTTCAAAGTCCAACTCAGACCATTCTGTAAATGTGTGAATGAATCTATGAACTGGTTGCTCATCTTCAGCCTACTATCTACCAGTACCCCCAGGTCCCTTTCTTCCTGGCTGCTCTTCAGCCACTCTGTCCCCAGCCTGTAGTGCTGTTTGGGGTTGTTAAATCTCATCCTATTGGCCTCTGTCCATCTATCCAGCCTGTCCAGGTCCCTCTGCAGGGCTCTCCTACCTTCCAACAGATCAACACCTGCTCCTAGCTTGGTGTCATCTGCAAACTTACTGATGCAGGACTCAATCCCCTTGTCCAGATCATCAGTAAAGATGTTGAACAGGCCAGGGCCCAGCACTGATCCCTGGGGCACACCACTAGTGACAGCTGCCAGCTGGATGTGGCACCATTCACCACCACTCTCTGGGCCCAGCCCTCCAGCCAGTTCTTGACCCCTATTAGAGTGAATCTGTTGGAAGGAACCTGAAAGATCATCTAGTTCCAAGGCATGGCAGGGATGGCTTCCTCTGTCATTTAGAGAAATTATTACATTTTGGTCAAGTGGGGGCTTAAATGCACTAAATATACAAATATCTCCTAAAAATGTATACATATAAATCATTATTTATACCTGTATATACTTAGTACCTAACAAACAAAATAGGGAAAAAAATGCAAATGGGCTAATGAAATTAATTCCAGACCTGCTGAAATTAGTTTTTCAGTCTAGTTTCTGCTGATTTGTGGTAGGAAGATCAAATCTGGCTGCAAACTACCAACATTCTGTGATATTTCACAGCCAGGCTGAAGCAGCAAATACCAGGTCCTCAGAGGAGAATAGCAGTTACTACTTATGGCAGAAATGTTTCCAAGATTGTTATTATTATTATACAACACATATTTTAGCTTAATTACATTCAAGACCATTGATGTTTCTTTAACCCTTTGATAACAATAATGCCCTTACCAGAGTGGTCACTTAGGTCTTGTTTAAATGCAGAGCTGCCTTGGCACAGGGAAAACTTCTCCAGCATAAAAATACAAATACTTTACTCTTAATAACATTTTTTTTCCCCTCCTGTTCCTTTTTAAACAGTCCTGGGATCAAATCTGAAATCTGAAAGATCTTTGCTCCTCAAATACACATTTGAAGTTATTTTTCTGGGGTTTATTAAATCTCACTGGCTAAACATGAGGATAGAGAGTTGAAGCCAAATTTGAGCCAGGCAAAAGTGGAGATCATAGAATCATAGAATCAGCCAGGTTGGAAGAGACCTCCAAGATCATCCAGTCCAACCTAGCACTCAGCCCTATCCAGTCAAGTAGACCATGGCACTAAGTGCCTCATCCAGTTGTTTCTTGAACACCTCCAGGGACGGTGACTCCACCACCTCCCTGGGCAGCCCATTCCAATGCCAATCACTCTCTCTGGCAACAACTTCCTCCTAACATCCAGCCTGTACTTCCCCCAGCACAACTTGAGACTGTGTCCCCTTGTTCTATTGCTGGTCACCTGGGAGAAGAGACCAACCCCCACCTGGCTACAACCTCCCTTCAGGTAGTTGTAGACAGCAATGAGGTCACCCCTGAGCCTCCAACTAACACGTAGAAGTTGAATTTTCTTCTCTGTTTTATCAGACCTGAGTTCCTTAATGCTTCTTGTGCATCATTTTCTATGCATGCTTTAAGGATGTATGTTTTTAAGAACCTGCTCATCTACTGATCATGAAGATGTTGAGTAGAAGGTTTGACTTGATGATCTTAAGGCCTTTTCTAAAATTCATGATTCTGTGACTCTGTGAAATTACGTTGGCCAAATAGAGGTAACTGCTCAGTGAATTCAAACCCTTGTAGTTACCTCCATCAAGTTTGAGGAGGGTAATACTAGTGGGTGTCAGACGATCTTGTGCAAAAAGCCAGTTGGTTTTCTATGATAATCTAAAGCATTTTTAGAGGTCAGTTTGCACATTATAAGAATTGAAAGGAATTATTTGGAGTACTAAACCTTCTCAATGCTGCTCAATAGCTAAAGAGTGGAGGGCAAGAACATGAGGCCAGAGTTTTGTCAGTGGTGCCCAATGACAGGACCAGGGGCAATGGACACAAACCGGAGCCCAGCAGGTTCCATCTGAACGTGAGGAGAAACTTCTTTGGTGTGAGGATTCTGGAGCCCTGGAGCAGGCTGCTCAGTGAGTTTGTGGAGTCTCTATGGAGAGATTTCAATTCCACCTGGCCATTGTGATCCTGGGCAAGCTGCTCGGAGTGCCCTTGCTTTAGCAGTGGTGTTGGACTAGATGATCTCCTGAGATCTCTTCCAACCTCTGCTGTGCTGGGAATCTGGGATTTGTGGGGGATTTTGGTGGGGAATGTAAAAAGAAACGAGCAAACACTGATTTTAACTTGTTTGTTATCCTCTCACTTTCTGATGAGTCCCTTAAACTTAATCAACCTCCCTTACCACTCTAATGCAAACTAATCTCTCAGGACTTGTTTAATTTGTACCAAAAAGCTGACAAGCTATTCATCAGGTTTTCCTGTGAATGATTGAGGGAAATAATTTGGTTGGATTTCATGAGGTGTGAATTTAAATGTATGAGATCCTGTATGTTTTTCCTGCACCATGAGGAAGAAGGTTAATTTCCCAGTTCCCATGCATGCATCCCCACCAAGCCTTGCATTTTCCTCCTGTTGCCAGGTGAACAGCATCAGCCAGTGTCAGAACAAGCAGTTTACTGGTGAAGAATTGGTGATCCTGTGCTGTAACAGCCATGAGCTCTGGGGGAGGGGAGGAATGGGTTAAAGAATTCATAAAAAATGAAGGATCCTAATATTAAAGTGGGGGGGGGGGGAGGTAGAGGAAATGTGGGTGAATGACATATTTTTTACACACCTCAACTGTCAACATTTCTAATCAAATCATCTAGCCTTCTTGCTTCTTAAATGATACAAGCAATATTTCCTGTAATAAACACCCCTAAGTCTAATGAGAGGCCCTAAGGCAACTTCAAATGTATGAATTCATTATAATTGAACAACATAATCTGCAGGGCAAAGATGCCTGCTACCCAAGTCTCTTAACTTCAACCCAGCTTGGGTGTTCTATGAAAAATGTTCTACATTTTGTTTACAATGTATTGCTGCTCTTTGAAGTATTGTATGCTCCTGTAGTACATAAGATGGGGAAGCATAATGGAGGGAAAAAATCAAGGAGGCAATCTTTCATTTTTTTTTCCCCCCCTTTATTTATTTTTTTCTGTTCTGGTATGAAAAATTCAAAAGACTGAAAACTCACCCAGAGAAATTTTGCAAGCATATTATTTTCCGATGTTTCGATCAATTTGTCTGTCAACCATGCTGAGAGGTGGAAAGGGCCAGCAAAAGCAATTTAGCTTGTGAGGTCCAAAATAGAAATGTTTTAGGAAACCTTGTCACACGTTATATTATTATATTTTTTGTTGTTGGTGTTGTTTTGTTATTTCAGATTAGAACGGCTGCAGGTTTTATTTGCTGGTGGTATTATGAAGAGAAATGGGTATCAATCAACTAAATCACCTTGGAGTAGCTGATAGAACCATTATTTTTGTGCATAGGAATGAGGGGGGGGGAAATATTCTAATAACAGAAAAATAATAATAATAATCTATCAATTGTAATTTAAAAGTAATATTCAATTAAGCTTTTACATTTTTGACAAACCTGTGAGCAGACACCAGGCTCCCCCAGTTCAGGCTTTCCCATCTGAAAAATATCCTGTGCGTGTTAATTGATTGCACCCAAGTGACATCATCCTGAATCATCTTGCAGATGAACATAGTGACCTCTCTCTGCCTTTAATTAAGCTGTGATTGCTTTATGAGAAGTTTGCTGGCGATTGATGGGTGTGCCAGCCCATGGTTAAACTCTACGTGCTCTCCTGCTGTACTTGGCTGGGTAAAGTCTCTTCTCTCTAGTGTCAGGTGACAGGACAAAAGGAAATGGCCTGAAATTGTGCCAAGGGAGGTTTAGGTTGGAGATTAGGAACAATTTCTTTCCTGCAAGTGTGGTCAGGTATTGGAACAGGCTTTGCAGGGAGGTGGTGGAGTCACCGTCCCTGGAGGTGTTCAAGAGACGTGTGGATATGACACTTTGGGACATGCTTTAATAGCCATGGTGGTATTAGGTTTGTGCTAGTTTGAAGCTAGCTAGAATGTTTTGGTGAGAAGAACTAGATTACAGGCTGTGAAAGGAAAACAAGGGTGATGTCTACTTCACTCATAGGCTTGCTGAGGTGTATAAGAACAAGAGTGAAAACATAGATAAGGCATTCGGGCATTGCCTAGGCTCTAGGCTGCATTTCTCTCTAACCTCCCTTACCATCTCTCTGATTAATCCACTTTGCTTCCTAACCCCCCTGACCAACCCTCCATTCTTCCTTGGGGCACAAGGCAATGTCTGAGGTAAGGTAGAGGAGTGAGAGAAGGTGGAAGGGCAGTTGGAAGCCCTTCCTGGGGACTCAGGTTTCTGGGAGGGCTGTTGTGTTTCTGCATTACCTTTCACCTTGTCTATTTCTGTCTATAACTGTATAGACTGTAAATATCTGCTTGGATATTGAGCTCAGCTGTAAGTAGAAGCTGCATTCAATTTCCAGAGCGAGCTGAATCTAGTCTGGGTGATTTCCAAAGTGTGGGGGAGCAGGTAACACCCAAACCACTACAAGGTTAAAGGTTGGAGTTGATGATCCTGGAGGCCTTTTCCAACTAAAACAATTCTGTGATTCTACAAAACTAAAGGTCTATGGGAAAAGAAAAAAAAGAAGAAGAAAGTAAAGTATTGATTTGTTAAAGGAAAGTTCAGCTAAAAAAGCAAAACTGCCCAAAAGCACAATACAAAGAATATTAAAAGCACTAAAATTTCTGTTCCCCTTTGCAACCATGTGGTGGGAATAGGGGAAATGCAGCCTATCTGTTTGGAAGAATATAAATTTATCACCCCAGCCATAAATCCCTACCCACGACACACAGTACAAATAGCTAGACAGTCCTCCCTAACAAATCATCCAGAATTTAATCTTTCCAGCCCAAAGCCCGTCCTATTTGGCTAATACAGTACATCTTTGTCCACCACTTGCATGGGACTTTGGTCTAGACTGATCCATTTGTTTCTGACTTTTGGCAGAAAGTTCCAGTTCCTAGAATTTACAGAGAAATGATTATCAAAGCTGAGAGACTTGTTTTAAGAGAAAGTGAACTAAACTTACCAGCTTCACATGACACTGTGTGCAGAACGTGATGTCAACAGCAGGTCAACGTGGAAATTAAACTGCACTCTGTCCTAGTGAGACCAGATCTGGAGCTCAGGGCTTTCCAGTTGAAGAGAGACAGAGAACTACTGGAAGGAGTCCAGTGGAGGCTACAAAGATGCTAAGAGGCCTGAAGCATCTCTGTGAGGAGGAAGGGCTGTAAGACCTGGGGCTGTTGAGCCTGGAGAAGAGCAGCCCCAGAGAGGAATCTTCTCAGTGCTCAGCAAGAGCTAAAAGACCTATGTGGGACATGAGAATAGGGCCAGACTCTTTTCAGTGGTGCCCAGTGACAGGACAAGGGGTAAAAGGCACAAACTGGAACCCAGGAGGTTCCACCTGAAGATGAGGAGAAAATTCTTTGATGTGAGGGTGCTGGCACCCTGGATCAGGCTGCCCACAGAGGTAGCAGAGTCTCCTTCTCTGGAGAACTTCCAACCCCACCTGGCCATTGTGGTGCTGGGCAAGCTTCTGTGGGTGATCATGCTTTAGCCAGGGCATGGGACTTGATGATCTTCAGAGGTCTCTTTTAACCCTACCATGCTGGAATTACAGGATTTATCCATGGTATAGGTGTTTTTTGCACATTGTGTTATGAAGTTTGCTTTCTGCTGTAGCATGAACCGTGACTTCTGTCAAGGTCCTCCTTTCCTTTGCCATGATGTTTCACGACTATCAAACACTAAAATATCAAATGGCTCACAATTTGGAATTGGAGAAAAACAAAAATGTGCTTTTCTGTCTCCACCACCTGGCAGGAAGGCTGAATTTTTCTGGCAACCATTGTAAGAGGAGAGCTCGGTGAAGCTCAAATTTCCCTTTTCTGTGCATGGTATTTTATGTTATTTTTTATTTTATTTTCTCTGTGTGTGTAGAATTTTTGTTTTGTTTTTACAAAATATTGGTTTATTGAGAGATGTGTTACCCTCAATTGACATATTGACATTTCCAGGAACTGTGGTTATTGTTTGGAGAAATACAATCCTACACTGACAGATTCCTATCATTATTTGGAAGCGTTGCTGAGGGTTAGTGAGACAAGTCTCATAAATAATGAAAGTGAATCATATTGGGGAGAACAGCAGCGAGCAATGGCAGAGTCTACAGTGCTGACATAGGGTGATTTTTGCTCTAGCCATGACATCAAGGCCTTGAGCAATCTGGTCTAGTGGAAGGTGTCCCTGCCTGTGGCGGAGGGGGTGGAACTAGATGATCTTTGAGGTCCCTTCCTTGCCAAGCCATTCTCTGACATGATTCTGTGGTTATTATGTGTTAATGTCACACCTTACAGCAGAGACAGCCACTTAAAATGAAGATGATCAAAGGGCTGGAGCACCTCCCTATGGGGACAGGCTGAGGGATCTGGGTCTGTTTGGCCTGAAGAAGAGAAGACTCTGGGGAGATCTTACAGCAGCCTTCCAGTACCTGAAGAGTACTTGCAAGAAAACTGGGGTGGGGCTTTTTCCACGGTCTTGTAGTGGTAGGATGAGGGGCAATGGCTTTGAGTTGAAAGAGGTGAGATTTAGGAAGAAAGTCTTTGCAGTGAGGGTGGTGAGCCACTGGAACAGGTTGCCCAGGGAGGTCGTAGATGCCCCCTCCTTGGAGGTGTTGAAGGCCAGGCTGGATGAGGCCTTAAGCAACTTGGTCTAGTGGAAAGTATCCCTGCCCATGCCAGCCAGATTGGAACTAGATGATCTTTAAGATCCCTTCCAACCCAAACCATTCTATGATTTAATGAAACTCTGTGACGTGGTGGTAGTAATTAACTTCTGTCACTAACTACCCATCAGACTAATTAGGAAACAACCAGGTTAACAGCCCTGCACACCCCCCTGCCTCTTGGGATTCTGCTGGAGCAGTAGGCGCAAACTCATCAGCCGTGCGAGAAATAACACTCCAGCGTAGAATAGGTTTTTCTCCATGGCTTCTAGTAACCTACTTTTCCCCCCCCCTCTCCATAGTTTTGCAGACTTTATTATTTGACAGCTGGGGAAGAAGTTTCACACTGGACTGCATCTGATTTGCAGTTTTACAGTGAGCAATTGGCAGCCAAGGTAGAAACGAGCCCTGGTTCTGGAGATGTTACGTAAGGCAAAGGCTCATCAGCCTAACCATGGCTTGACCTGGTTTTTGGGACACATTTCTCAAGTTAGCAGAGAGGTCTAATTAACCTCCTGTTAAAATAAATCATTTCATTTACTCCAAGGTAACAAATTTCTCCCTGCTGTTATTTCTGGAAGCAGGTAAGTTTCGTATCAAACGCCCTTTGCATGCCAGGAATGTGTTTCCATTATTATTTAACCTTATTCCCACAATGATGCTGCCTCTCTGTGTGCTGTGAAAGTGCCAGGCTGGAGGAGAGGCTAACATACATTGCCATAATTATTTTAATGAGAGAGAGTGAAGAAGACGCTTCTCTGCCATCTGTCAACAGAAAGCAGTCATACCCCATGCTAGACTTTATTCCCTTCTAAATTGTTCTTCAGTACTGAATACCGAATTCTCTATTACTACTTCTAGGTCAGCAGCATTTATAATCTTTCCCTGGTTCTCTGTGAAGTCTACAAATTATTACTCCAAAGACACTCATTAATTTTGTGGGGTCGCATATCTGAAAGTAGAACTTCCAGGCTGTTATTTTGCTGCCTCAGTGCGTTCACTGCCATAGAATCACAGAATGGTTTGAGTTGGAAAGGACCTTAAAAATAATCTAGTTCCTTTGCTCCTACCTTGGGCAGGAACACCTTCCACTATGCCAGGTTGCACAAAAGCCTTATCCAGCCTGATCTTGAATCCTTTCAGGGAGGGGGCATCCACAGCCTCCCTGAGCAACCTGTTCTGGTGTCTCACCACCCTCACTGTGAAGAGTTTCTTCCTAATCTCCAGTCTAAATCTTGCCTTGCCCAGTTCAAAGCCATTGTCCTTCCTTCTATCACTACAACCCGTTGTAAAAAGTCCCTCCCCAGCTTTCTTGTAGGTTCCCTTCAGATACTAGAATGCTGTCTAAGGTCTCCCCAGAGCCTTCTCTTCTCCAGACTGAAGAGGCCCAAGTTTCTCAGCCTGTACTCATAGGAGAGGTGCTTCAGCCCTTTGATAATCTTTGTGGCTTCCTCTGGACCCTCTCCAGCAGGTCTAAACCAAAACTAAGCCATCGTTTCCTTGTAATATAAACCCAAATGAGCATGATATTTTTGGAGCAGTCCTCCTGTCTTTCCAGGTAGGAGGCTGCAGTTTGAAACCCAGGGAACAGTGACACTGGTTATTTCTCCAGCTCTCTTCTGTTTGAAATGCGAAATCTCTTTTTCCTGCTGCCCTCAGCTCAGTCACCACAAATCAGGCTGTTCATAGACTGTGTGATATTAATCTCCATGGGGCGGACACCTCAATGCAGGTGCTATCGCTCTCCCCCTCCTCCAGTTAATTCAGGTTTTAATCTTCACTTCCTTTGATTTATTTACTTATGTCATATGTAATGTGTCTGGCTTCTTGCCCTCGCTCTGCTTCCCCTCTTGTACACACTGAATGCATTCTTTCCGTCGCGTTGTTGTCTTCACCTCTCGCCGTTGCTCCTTGGGACGAGGCTTGTTTGATGTTGTGTTCTCTGGTGATGAATTTCCTGCCGTTTGCTTACTCTTGTTTAACTTTGTGTCGTGTTATTACACAAATTGCTTTTGGTGTTTGCTGCAGTTGAAACCCATGAATCAAAACAGCAGTGCTTGTGATACAGGAGAATATGGGCTGCAGCAATGTGCTGCTTTACTTTGTTAAATTTCCCTAATCACATCATCTCTGTACTGCAGATTCCTGGAGCGTTGGACCTCAGCCTTCCTCCCCTCCCACTGTGGGCTGTTGGGACCTTTATTCATAGAAAGAACCAATTTCATTGGAAAAAGGCCTTTAAGATCATCAAGCCCAACCATTCTTTAACCCTGCCAAGTTTGGTGCTAAACTATGTCCCTCAGTCCCACATCTCTGCATCTTTTAAACACTTCCAGGGATGGGGATTCAACCACCTCTCTGGGGAGCTTGTTTCAGTCTTTGAGAACCCTTTCAGTTGAGAATTTTTTTCTAATGTTCAACCTAAACTTCCCCTGGTGCAACTTGAGGCCATTTCCTCATCACATACTTCCTCCTCGGGACAAGAGACCAAGCCCCACCTGAGTTGCATAGAGTGAGAAGGTTTCCCCTCAGCCTCCTTTTCTGACCTTTCCTCCATCAAAATCTATTCTCAGAATTGGAGAAAGACCTGGGATTGTTGGTTGACAGCTGCATGAGTATGAGCCTAGGTGGCCAAAAAGACCAATAGCCTCCTGCCCTGGACCAGCAACGCTGTTACAAGCAGGAGTGGGGAAGTGATGGTCCCCCTGTACTCAGCACTGATGAGGCCACACCTTCGGTACTCAGTTAAGTTTTTGGCCCCTCACGACAAGATATTGAGGTACTGGACTGTGTCCAGAGGAGGTCAGCAAAGCTGACAAAGGGTCTGGAGAATCAGTCTTGTGAGGAATGGCTGTGGGAACTGAGATTGTTCACAATGAAGAAGAGGAGGATGAAGGGGAGACCTTCTGGCTCTCTACAACTCCCAGAAAGGAGGTTGGAACCTGGTGGGGGGTTGGTCTCTTCTCCTAAGGCACAAGTGACAAGGGGAAATTAACTCAGATTGCATCAGGGGAAGTTTAGGTTGGACACCAGGGACAATTTCTTCCCCAAAATGCTTGTCAGACCTTGAACCAAGTTGGCCAGGGCAGTGGAATTCCCATGCCTGGAGGGATTTCAGAACTGTGGAGATATGGTTCTGAGAGAGATGGTTTAGTGCCAACCTGACAGTGCTGGCTTAGCAGTTGGACTTGATGCTCTTAAAGGTCTCTCCCAAGCAAAACAATTCTGTGGTTCTAACAGTTTCCCTTTGTATGCTCTGGTTTAATATAGCAATAAATTCAAGGGGATGCTGTGCTGATTTTTTTCATTAGGATCCGATGCCAATGCCTTCTCCATGATCTGTTTGCATGAAGTTTGTTTTTGAAGCAGTGTTTTGTTTTGTGGGGTTTTGTTTTGTTTTATTTTGTTGGGGTTTTTTTCCCCAGATACACTGAATGGGTTTTAAAGTGTAACACCCAACTGTTAAGATTATTGCATCTTTTCCTTCAACACCTTGTCAAATAAAATGTCTCATTACCATGCAAATAGAAATCATTCCTGTTGCCAGGCAGGCAGAATGTTCCCGTACAGATTACAACTCCTTGAACCACAGCAGAACACCAAACACAACGTTCCCAACAAATACAACTTCTTATTTCCAAGTGGCAGGGGTTTGATGGTCTGTGAGTGAGGAGGAAATGTCAGGCTGAGTCCTCACATTTTAACAACCTAATTCACACTGCATCACTGTAAGTGTAAGTATAGCTAAGAGCAGAAATAAGATGCAGTTGTTAACTGTTTATGTGTCACCACGTTTAAGGATGTAGGAATACGAATGAACTTTTACTTTGTTTGGAGCAACAACTGTCTTGCACTGCAGCCATTTCCTCAAGCAAGAAGACTTGATATGAGTGACTGAGTTAGATGTTGGTTATGGACTTTCATGTACCAAACCCATTTATTTTGTGGGTGCTGCAGAAGTATTTAAGATATGGGCTGTGGGATCATCAACCCATGCTCCAGTTAGAGTTCCATTACAGTTAAGAATACTAAAGAATCCTACCACAGTGGAGGTTTGAGGGGATCCCTGGAGAGCATCAGGTCCAGTCTCCCTATAGAAGAGGGTTTCAGGTCCAAGCTCCCCATAAAAGAGGGTTAGCCACAGCAGCTTGCCCAGGATCACAATGGCAAAGTGGATTTGGAATCTCTCCAGATAAGACAATTCCACAACCAATTTTTGATGGCCTGCTCCAGCACTCTCACACCAAACAAGTTTCTCCACCTGCTCAGATGGAACTTCCTGTATTCCAGTTTGTGCCCTTGCCCCTTGTCCTGTCACTGGGCACCACTGAAAACTGCCTGGCCCCATCCCCTTAGTCCCTACAGGTCCTTTAACTCTTGTTGAGCATTGATAAGATTGCCTCTGGAGCTGCTCTTTCGCAAGCTCAACAGGCCCAGGTCTCTCAACCTTTCCTCCTCACAGAGATGCTCCAGTCCCCTCAGCATCATTGTAGCCTCTAGTGGACTCTCTCCAGTAGTTCCCTGTCTCTCTTGATCTGAAGAACACAGAATTGGACCCAGTACTCAAGCTGTAGCCTCACTAAGGCAGACTAAAGGTGAAGGAGAACCTCCCTTGATCTGCTGGCCACACTCTTCTGAATGTGGCCCCGAGGACACATGATTGGCTCAAAGTATTGGTGTGGGTTTTCAGTCCACGCCACTTAACCCATGTCTTCACCCCTGAGTTAAATTGCAAAGTCAATTATTCTCTGTAATACCTAATTAAGAGTAATTCATTAGCAGTGAGTTGGTAGTAGGGGTATTCTGAAAGTGTAGCCAATTCCTTGGAATACAGGCTGGAGACAGAATGGCTGAGAGCAGCCAGGAAGAAAGGGACCTGGGGGTACTGATAGATAGTAGCTGAAGATGAGCCAGCAGTGTGCCCAGGTGGCCAAGAGAGCCAATGGCATCCTGGCCTGGATCACGAACAGTGTGGCCAGCAGGACAAGGGAGGTTATTCTGCCCCTGTACTCAGCACTGGTCAGGCCACAGCTTGAGTGCTGTGTCCAGTTCTGGGCCCCTCAATTCAAGAGAGATGTTGAGGTGCTGGAATGTGTCCAGAGAAGGGCAACAAAGCTGGTGAGGGGCCTGGAACACAAACCCTATGAGGAGAGGCTGAGAGAGCTGGGGGTGTTTAGCCTGGAGAAGAGGAGGCTCAGAGGTGACCTCATTGCTGTCTCCAACTACCTGAAGGGAGGCTGTAGCCAGGTGGGGTTGGTCTCTTCTGCCAGGCAACCAGCAACAGAACAAGGGGACACAGTCTCAAGTTGTGCCAGGGGAGGTCTAGGCTGGATGTTAGGAGGAAGTTGTTGGCAGAGAGAGTGATTGGCATTGGAATGGGCTGCCCAGGGAGGTGGTGGAATCACCATCCCTGGAGGTGTTGAAGCAAAGCCTGGCTGAGGCACTTAGTGCCATGGTCTAGCTGACTGGCTAGGGCTGGGTGCTGGGTTGGACTGGCTGATCTTGGAGGTCTCTTCCAACCTGGTTGATTCTATGAAAAGGTTGAACGATTTCCAAAACCTCAGCCACCTTCTTGCTCTTTATTCTTTTTAGGAGCAGTCATTTTGCCTGCAGACAATTAGCAGTTCTACTACTGGTGTCTAGTCTTTAATGTAAACATTTTAGTTGTCTGTCTTTTTGCTGTTCAAAACACTCAAAATGGGTAATTCATCCAAAATAAATATGCAATTCTGAAGCTGATTTCCAAGCAGATGACTGCGAGGAGGTACTGGAAATGAGCCAGTGGCTTCTCATCTTGTAGTTCCCAGAATTAATTTTCCTGAGAAGTGCAAAAGGCTACAACACAAAATTAATTCAACCCAGGCTAAATGTTTGCCTTAGCCAGTTGTGCTCCTTTCTTTCTAGAAATATTCATCCCCTGGTTTTTGTAATTGTTTCCATCTCCAGAAAAACCAACCCCAAAAGACCTAATCTGTGATGGCTAAAAACCTGGAGGGATGGTCAAGCCCAGAGAGTGATGGGGAATTGAGTTAAATCTGATTGGCAACCAGGCACAAGTACTGTTCTCTAGAGCTCAATACTGGGACCAATTCTCTTTGGTATGTTTGTCAATGATCTGGATGTGGGGGTTGAGGCACCCTCAGTGAGTTTTCAGATTACACCAATTTAGGTGAGAGTTTAGATCTACTTGTGAGGGTAGGGGGACTGTACAAAGGGGTCTGAACACACAGAGGCCAATGAATTGGTATTTAACAAAGCTGCTGGGGTCACAACACCCCCATGAATGCTCCAAGCTTGGGACAGAGTGGCTGGAAACTGCCTGATGGATGATGGTCCTGTTCAAACTCATTCATTAAGGGGGTGGTTTTATCTAATTACAGTGAACCTCAGGGCTGCTCTTTAAGCGAAGATGGAATTTCAGGTGTTTCAGATCCCAGGTTGTGATGGTTTGGGTGTTCCCTGCCCTCCCACACTTTGGAAATCACCCAGACTAGACTCAGTGATGTTCTGTAAATTTGAATGAAGCTTATTATTTACAACTTAGCACAATATACAAGCAGATATTTACAGTATATACAGTTATAGACAGAAATAGACAAGGTGAAAGGTAACACAGAAACACAGCAGCCCTTCCAGAAACCTGAGTCCCCAGGAGGGGCTCCCAACTGCCCTTCCACCTTCTCCCACCCCTCTCAACCTTACCCCAGTCCCAAGGAAGAATGGAGGTTCAGGGTTAGGAAGCAAAGTGGATTAGTCCCAAAATGGAGGGTGAGGTTAGAGAGAGAGATGCAGCTCAAACCTCCCCAGCAGGAGAAATGCCCTATCTATGTTTTGGTTCTTCTTCTTGTATCTCTCAGGATGCCTATGAGTGAAGCAGACATCACCACTGTTTTCCTTTCACAACCAGTAATCCAGTTCTTCTCACCAAAAACATTCTAGCTAGCTTGAAACTAGCACACAGGTACAAGGACAGTTTTATATTAATTCAAGGCAATACCACCCCTGGTGTTAAAAAAAAGGTGTTAAAAAAGCAGGTGAAGTGTGGGACTGTGGGACATAGTCTCGTGGTCATGGAGATGTTGGGTAAAAGTTTGGACATGATAATCTTGGAGGTCTTTTGATTCTTGGAGTCTTAATGATTCTATGATTCTGTGATCAAGTAAACAAAACTGTGCAGCAAAGGAAGAATTTAGGTATTCTGTTACCAAAAAAGTATTGCTCAAAATCTTTGGTTCTGTTCTGCTGAATCAAGAATTTTTTTTTTAAGTGATTACTCTTTCTGTAAAATCAAATGATACTTTGAATTATTTTAATGGTATCTTCATCTGCCAGCAGAGGTTTGAGATGTAGAATATGACCCAAACTTCATTCCTATTCCTGGTAAGACTTTTCTACTAAGCTCTGCAAAAAAATGAGCAGATTTGCTTGGGAAAGAATTGGCCAAGTGGCTGGGAGTTCTTCAGCTGTAAATACATGACAATAGGAAGAGCTCTTTGGTGGTGTGTGTTTGGTTTTGATGTTGGGTTATTTTTGAGGGGGGAGGGGGAGTTGTTTGGGATTTTTTGTTTGTTTGTTTGTTTGTTTTATGAGAATCCTCTTTGTAACAAAGTCACAGTTTGAAGTTCTGGGTTTGATAACTGTAGATATTAATATGGGTTAGGAAGTCAGGAATCACTCTGAGAGACTTATCCTCTTGAATCCCCAGTGCCAGAATATTTTTCTGGGCAGCAAAATTGCCTTTTTCATGAAAGAGTCAGAGTGTCACCAACTATGGATGAGTGCTATCAGCTGTCTCATGAGACTGTTTCATGGAATTTTTATTCTTGCCTCCAAACTATGGCACAGTTCCCTCTTCACCTCTCAAATTGAATGAAATAAGAAGCTTTCTGTCTTAATGTTTCAAAATCCTCCAATATTTCCCGTCCTTCCTTGTCAGACACGCTTGGTTGTTTGGTGGTTTGGTTTTTTTTCCTTTTTATTGACTAAAGATAACCAGAGACATTATCCTGCAGTATGAGGCTGCTTGACTAAGTGTTCAGCGTGGATTCCTGCTGTCCTTGGGTGAGGAATAACCAAAGAACTTCTGCCCTGCCAAATGAAAAGCAAGAGCATAGATCTCAGCAGCTCTCCATAATGCTTGATACCAAATAGCTGGTGACTGGATTTTGACATGGATTCTTAGACCTACAATCTTCCATGAAGTGTCTGGCTGATATTTTGACCCCATCTGTATGTCTAAAGTCTCCATTTCCTTACAGTTAGTTCCACAGTTGTATGATTAATGGTAATTTCATTCACACAAAGTCTGAGTGCGTGGTCTGTGACTTGTTGTTGAGTTTCTTCTTGCCTCTCCCCCATGAGACATCAGCATAGCATGAGATTTGGCAGAGATTTATCTCCTCCAATGAACAAGGTGCTTTCAAATAAACAACTGAAATACAGAAGGATCTGAAACAAAACATTTGTTTTCCAAGTCAAATGGATGCATTCTTGAAGATGCAGCTGAGTCCCCAGAGTGTTGAGTTGTTGAGTCTTTGAGCAAAGCACTGAATGAAAGTTTGGCTTCCCAAGAGAAAGAAACTGTCTTGCCCCTTGGATCTTTAAGCCGCATCTATTGAGTGCTACTAACCCTAAGGATCTCTGTGGCCGGAGCTGGTTTAGTGGCAGAGATTATTACAATGGCTTGGATCAGCAATAATGTGGCCAGCAGGGCTAGGGCAGGGATCATCCTCCTCTATTGGGCACTGGTGGAATATTCCTCAAATACAGTATTCAGTTTTGGTTCCTTCACTGCGACATTGAGGTGCTGGAAGTGAATGTCCATAGAAGGTCAACGATGCTGGTGAAGGGTCTGGAGAACAGGACTGATGAGGAGCAGTTGAGGGAACTGGGGGGAGTTTCAATCTGGAGAAGTGGAGGCTGAGGGGAGACTTTCTGGCTCTACAGCTCTCTGAAGGGAGGCTGGAGTGAGGTGGGGTTGGTCTCTTCTTCCAAGTCACAAGCAACAGGACAAGAAGAAACAGTCTCAGATGGTGCCAGGGGAGGTTGAAGGTGAATATTAGGAAAAAATTCTTCCCCAAAAGGGTTGTCAAGCCCTAATGCAGGCTGCTCAGAGAGGAAGAGGCTGTGAAGTCTCCTTCTCTGGAGAGCTTCCAAACCAACCTGGACATTGTGATCCTGTGGGTGACTGCTTTATCAGGGCACTTGTACGGGATGATCTCCAGAGGTCCCTTCCAACCCCCACCATGCTGGGATTCTGTGAAATAATGGAAATGTCAGGTTAGCATTATTGGACACACCAAAAATAAAATGATTTCAAGCTTCCCATGTTCCTCAGATGGATAAACATTGGAGTGGCACGTGACATTGGAATCTGATGGCAACAAAGAAAGGGGTAAACAATATTTTCTTCCTGATATTTTTTAGTAGGAAGAATGTGGAGTGTTCAGCTCCAGCAGGAAATCCAGCTTTCAGGAATGGGAAACAGGCTTTTTCTTTCCAATTTTTGTGATGGCTGTGTACAGATGCAGAACTGGAAGGCTCCATATCCTGTGCTGCTGTAACCCCCACATCACAAATCGAGCGGAATGTCTGACTTTAAACATCTTTGGTTCAATGCTTTTGAAGTTCTCTCTTGACATAGGGCCTGGTGCAGGCAGCTGAAGCTGGAGTAAATGGTTATAATTATGCACCTCTGAAAAATCAAACCCAAAGTGTAAACCCTAGCATACTCTTTAACTATAATAGTGTGAAAAACACTGTTCTTGAGGAGACAAAAAATATGTATTGGTGCGTTTTGGACTATTCCCATATGACCTGCACAGGCAACATGAGAAGTGGCAGCGTAACTGTAAACAGAGAGGCCAAGGACCCCCAGCCTCTGTTTCACAGGCTGCTCCAAACACCACCACTGTTGTTATTCACAGAAAAAATTACTGTCAAGAAAAAAATAAACAATCCCAACAACACAAAACAAACCCACACTGGAAAGCTGTAATAAATCCAACAGCCTGAGCAGCTCTTCCTTGAGCTGTTAGGTGGAGGCTGTATATTAAATACAAGATCCGGGATGCTTTGGTTTACTGTGTCTTGAGGAAATCCCAGATTTAAATCCCCTAGTTCCTTTCTGAACATGTCTATATATTTTTTTTCCATATTAGAAGGAATTTCTGCTTCTTATTGTTTCTGTCTCTTCCCCTCTCCCTCTCCCTTTCCCTCTTCTTCTCCCTCTCCTCAGATTTAAACTGCTTGGACACCCTTTAATATTGATAAATCAATGCTACATTTTGTAGATTCATTTTATGTATGCATATGCCAGTGTCAAGTAAGCAAACATCTCAGGCTACATCAATAGAAGTGTGGCTAGCAGATGGAGAGAGGTGATTCTGCCTCTCTGCTCTGAGGAGACCTTGCTTGCAGTACTGTGCCTAGATCTGGAGCACCCAACACAAGGAGGACATGAACCTGATGGAGCAGGTCTAGAGGGGAGCCACAAAGATGATCAGAGGGTTGGTGCACCTCTCCTATGAGGACAGGCTGGGAAATTTGGAGCTCTTTAGCCTGGAGAAAAGAAGGCTCCAGGGAGACTCTAGAGCTGTATTTCACTATCTAAAAGGGACCTACAGCAAGGCTGGGGAGGGACTGCTTAGAAGATCTTGTGCTGTTAGGATGAAGGGCAGTGGTACAAAACTAGAGTAGAGTTGGGCTAGGCATAAGGAGAAAGTTCATTACGATGAGGGTGCTGAGATACTGGAACAGGTTGTCCAGGTATGTGGTTGAGGCCCCATCCCTTGAGACATTCAGCTTTCCCTAAGCAGGGAAATACCAGTTGAGGACAATTATAAAAAAATAAATCCTCCCAAGGGGTCCAAATATTCACTTGGAAATGCCTGGGAAAGGCTGATGGCTCCAGTTGTGTCAGGAGCTGCTGGCACATGAAGTGAAACATGGGAAGATTTACTTACTGACACTTTCAATTCTTCTCTTGCTAACTACTAAATAATGCTTTGTCATACATTAACTTCCCTTTGTTGTACTAATTCCCAAGACTTCAAATCAGGGTATAAAGTTAGCACTAAGATAAAGTGTTCCCATCAGCAGCACAAAACAGAGTCCAAGACATCATGGAGTGATGAGGCTTTAACTCCTCAGACACATCTTTGGAGATAAACTCAGCAAAGCAGGTACAATGAGCTAACGTTTTGGTGTGATGGGAAGGTGAGGGGAAGAGCTTAGAGTTTTGTTCTGCTAGAGTGATTTTAAGTCATGTAAGAGAGAAGTAGCATGTATGTGGAATAGGTTGCCCAGGAAGGTGGTGGAATCACTATCCTTGGAGGTGCTCAAGAAATGTGCAGACATGGCACTTTGGGACATGGTTTAATGGCCATGGCAGCATTGGGTTGATGTGAGTCAATGCTCTTTGAGGTCTTTTTCAACTGAAATGGTGATATAATTCTATGTCTGTGGAAGCAATGGTCTAAAATGTCCCTAAGAAGAAAGAGGACAATGTGCAAAATCAAAACAATGCCCTTTGGAAATGGGGTTTAATAATCTCAGATGGGTGGCTGAGTTCTTACAGGTGGGAAACACAGGACAAAACTGCTGAGATCCATCACTGATCGGAGGAAAGAGACCTGAACACCAGGAGATATGTGGGGCTGTCGAGCCTGGAGAAGAGCAGCCTGAGGGGGGCTTTCTCAGTGGTCAGCAAGAGCTAAAGCATAGGGAGCAAGATGGGGCCAGACTCTCTTCAGTGGTACACAGTGACAGGACATGGGACAGTGGGCACAAACTAGAATCCAGGAGGTTCCATCTGAGCAGGAAGAGAAATTTCTTTGGTGTGAGGGTGCTGGAGCCCTGGAACAGGCTGCCTAGAGAGGTTGTGGAGTCTCCTCTAGAGTGACTCCAGCCCCACCTGTCTGTTGATTCTGCTGAGGGTACCCTTGCTTTAGCAAGGGGGTTCAGCTCTGTGGTCTCATGGGGTCCCTTCCAACACCCAGCAGTTAGGATTTTCTGATAGCTCAAACCTGTATGGCAACATCATGAGCTGGGCCTTCAAGTACCTGAAACAGAAGAATGCAACAGAATTAGGGCAGCTCACTTCAAAAGGAAGAGTACAGAAGGGGTAGTACCAGAGCACACAGACAAAATAAGAAGTGAGACACAAAATAAGGTGGAACTAGGAAGTGAGGTTGAGAGATGGATTGGTAAATACATTAGTAATAAGAGGAAGACCAAGTAAGGTGTTCTGGTCTGCTACTTGAGGGAAGCAGGGAGCTATTAGCAAATGAGACTGAAGTGTTCAATGGTTTTCTGCAGTTGTTTCCAATTAAAACAAAAAATCAGAAGTGAGCAGATGGTTAGCACAATTAATACCAGCAGAAAATGGGGTAAGATCTCAGCCTAGGAGATCTACTGCTAGAATCCTGCCTGTTGGAAAAGGCTGACTATTTAAATCTGAGGATACTTAAGGGACTGGTGGAAACATGAGCAAACACTTCTGAAAATCCACAGAGGCTGGACAGCCTCTTGGATCCAAAGGGGAGAGGCATGTAGAGGGACATCATGTAAAGGATAAAATCAGTCTAGAAAATTGTAGGAATTGGGTTTCTTTTGGTTTATTTTGTTTTCTTATTGCAAGCAATTGGATGCTTACATAGAAAGGGGCAGCAACCATTGTGAATCTGACAAATTATGGTTCACATAGAATCATAGAATGGTTTGGGTTGGAAGGGACCTTCGGGATTGTCTAATTCCAACCTCCCTGCCACAGACAAGGACACCTCTTACTAGACCATGTTGCTCAAGGTCCCTTCCACCTGACTTGGAACACTTCCAGGAAGGAGATTAAAGAAAGTCCCTTCCAACTCAAGCTAAACCTCCAGGGGAGATTTAGGTTGAATATTAGGAAAACAATTCTTTACTGAAAACATGGCCAGGCTTAGGAACAGGCTGCACAAGTAGGTGATGTTTTCACCTTCCCTGCAGGTATTCAAGAAATGTGTGGCTGTGGCACTGTGGGACATCATTTAGTGGTCATGGTGGTTTTAGGATGATGGTTAGACTCAATGATCTTACCAGGCTTTTCCAGCTGAAACAATTCTATGATTCTCTAAGACTTTCCAGACTAATTTTTTCCCAGAGCCTTATTTTTCTGTAATTCTGTAGCTTCTTTATTTATGTATTTGTTTGGATTGGCATCTTCTACTGGTTAGATGGATTGGATTTGACTTAATTTGGTTGGATTAACGGTTTTTACTAGTTAAATGGATTTTGTTTAGGTGGATCCATGTTTTTACTGCTTAGGTAGATTTGATTTGGTTGGATTTGTGTCTTCTACAAATTAGGTTCAATTTGATTGTTATCATTTTTTTTGAACCAAAACTACATCTTTGTGACCAGAGTAGAGCTGTAGTTTGTGTTTCCTTTCCTAGCTGCTAAGCTTGCTGCATGGAAGCTGAAAAGTTTTAAGAAGTATTGATGGGAGTGATGGGGGAACCAACACCAAGGCAGACAGAGAATTTGTTTTATTAGATGATAGTGGGAGTGATTACTTAACACATACAAATTGTGAAATGTATCTTGGAGGGTAGGTAATGTATCTCAAAGTGTCTGGTGTTTAGGTTCATGTAGAGCTCTACTTAAAACCAGAAATGCATATTTTATGGGACGTCACCATATACATCACTGTGTAACTAGTTTACTTTCTGGAGTTACTCTGCACAAATGCCAGTAGTATATAAGGCTGTCATAAAGTGAAGTGGATGGAGGATGTGTTTCATGTCGAATTACTCAGCCTGTCATAAATAAATATGGTGCGTTTCTTCATCATCAGTATTAAAAGCCATGTGACTTCTTTATTGTCACAGGAAGAACTTGACATTTAAGGCTGTAACAGTCTTAGCCATGGTGACTTTAGTTTGTCTTTTCAGTGGTGCCTAGCAACAAGGTAATGGGCACAAATTGGAACTTGGGAGGAGAGACTTCTTTGGTGTCAGGGCACTGGAGCCCTGGAGCAGGAGACCCAGAGAGGTTGTGGAGTCTCCTCTGGAGAGATTCCAAATACATCCTGGGCATTGGGATCTTGTGCAACCTGCTAGTGTGATCTCCTCTAGTAAGGGGGTTGGACTGAATGATCTCCAGAGGTCAATTCCAGCCTCCACTATGCTGGGTTTCTGTAATGTTTGAACAATGTCATGTTGGGTAATGATTCCATTTGCTTGTACAGGAAAAGGAACCAACCCAGCCTTGCTTCTCTTTCTTTTCCCCACATTAGCACAGAGTCATGGAAGGATTTGGGTTGGAAGGGACTTTAACGATCATCTAGTTCCAACTCCCCTGCCACAGACAGGCACCTTCCACTAGACCATGTTGTTCAAGGCCTCATAGAATCATAGAATCAAGCAGGTTGGAAGAGACCTCCAAGATCAGCCAGTCCAACCTAACACCCAGCCCTAGCCAGTCATCTAGACCATGGCACTAAGTGCCTCATTCAGTCTTTGCTTGAACACCTCCAGGGACGGTGCTTCCACCACCTCCCTGGGCAGCCCATTCCAATGCCAATCACTCTCTCTGGCAACAACTTCCTCCTAACATCCAGCCTAGACTTCCCCTGTCACAACTTGAGACTGTGTCCCCTTGTTCTACTCCAAGGACAGGCCCTGGGCAACCTGTTCCAGTGGCTCACCACCACCACCATAAAGAATTCCCTTCTAATATCCAGTCTAATCCTACTCTACACTTGTGATTTGATTTTCATCTTGCTGGTGACCCATCAAACCCATGCAGGACTTTCCATCTTTTTTTTTTAAGGAAGAAAAGGAGGTTTTTTTTTCTTTTTTTAAAGCTGTCTTCCAACTCATGTTGCTACAGCTTAAAATAAGTGGAAAAAATATCTCCAGAGGCTACATGAAAAAACATAGCCAACCATCATGTATGCTCTTGAAAGGACTCGTTGAAGCCTGAGGCTTCTTGACACTTAGAGATGTACCACCACAGGACTTGCTCTTTGAGTGGCCGCTGCGACAAGAGCAGAAGTCGGCGTTGTCAGAGCCGTATATTACAGCCAGGGAAATTCCATGAAGTTCAGTGGTCCGTGACCAACAGAACTCCCTTTGGACTAACAATTAATCAGGCTCTGGTGAGCCTTGGACTAGCGATAGTTGCAGATGTCACCTCATGCAAGAAGTTGAGGCTTGGCCTTCCTCTAAAGGGGAAGATTAATACAATGAAACCAACAGAAAAGCTTTCTCAAGATGTGATAGCTTGACATTTTCTGGACTTTTGAGGCATAGGTTTCGGAGCTAAATGTATTCTAAGGTTGTTTTTTATTGTGCTGTGGGTATCTGGCTGTAAATCTTGAGGTTGGGGGCAAGGCAAACCGCTGAAACTTCAGTGCAAAGAGATGACTTTTTTGTGTTTCGTGACAGCTGGGATGAAATTCCAGGTGTGAAATATACCATGTGCATCCTATTCTGCCAGTGTGGTTTTCTCTGTGCTTTGTTTGCCTTAGGTTTTTCCACAAAGGTTTGGAAAGGTGAGGTTCTGTGTGACCTGCTGTAGGTGAACCTGCTTATGCAGGGGGCTTGAACTCGATGATCTCTACAGGTCCTTTCCAATCCTTACCATTCTGTGAGTCTATGATTCTGTGATGAGGGTAGGTTTGGAATCTCTCCAGAGAAGAAGCTCCTTGCCCTGATTTCTCAAGCTCCTGCGTGCTGCTAACACTGGTGTGCAGTGATGGGAGATGAGCCCTCTGCTGCCAACAGCATCCCTGCAGTGCAAACGCCCTGCTGCTTTAACTGTAAGGGTGGAAATTAAGAAGTTGGGGGGATAGGATGAGAAAGGACACTATTAACATAGCCACATATCACTGTGAGTGGTTGTTCTTCAGAATCTATTCAGGCTACAACCTAGAACTTGAATTTTCATTCCCTAAACAAGTTGAGTTTTCTCTTTCTCTGCATCACTTCACAGAATCACAGAAAACCAAATTGGAAGGGACCCCAAGGATTCATAGATTCACCAAATGGTTTGGGCTGGAAAAGATCTTCACAAACATCTAATTTCATCCCTCCTGCTCTGGGCAAGGACACCTTCTACTAAACCAGGTTGCCCAAGGCTTCATCCAACCTGGTTTTGAACACCTTCAGAGAGAGGGAATCCACAGTCTCCTTGAGCAGCCTGTTCCAGTGTCTCATCACCCTCACTGTGGAGAATTTCTTCCTCATCTCCACTCTAAATCTCTCCTCTTCTGGGTTCATCCCATTCCCTCTCATTGATTCTGTCAGACTGACCTCAGTGGCAGGCAAGATTGTGGAGCAGATCATCCTGAGTGCAATCACAGGGCACCTACAGGATGGCCAAGAGATCAGATCCATCCAGCATGGATTTAGGAGGGGCAGGTCCTGCTTGACCAATCTGATCTCTTTTTATGACCAGGTGACCCACCTTGTGGATGTAGGGAAAGCTGTGGATGTAGTCTACCTGGACTTCAGCAAAGCCTTTGACACTGTCTGCCATAGCAAACTCTGGGCAAAGCTGGCAGCTCGTGGCTTGGACAGGGGCACTCTGTGCTGGGTTAAGAACTGGCTGGAGGGCTGGGCCCAGAGAGTGGTGGTGAATGGAGCCACATCCAGCTGGCAGCTTTCACTAGCGGTGTGCCCTAAGGATCAGTGCTGGGCCCAGTCCTGTTTAGTGTCTTCGCTGATGATTTGGGTAAGGGGATTGAGTCCTCCATCAGTAAGTTTGCAGATGACACCAAGTTGGGAGCATGTGTGGATCTGCTAGAGGGCAGGAGGGCTCTGCAGAGGGACCTGGATAGGCTGGGTAGCTGGGCACCCTTGAATGCCAGGAGTTTGAACATGTCCAAGTGTTGAGTTCTGCACTTTG